>NC_091930.1:4751406-5051406 GCF_041260155.1 Ptychodera flava
TAGGTTTGGTCATGTCCGTCCGTTCGTCTGTCCGTTCGTTCACGCAGATATCTCAGAGATTCCTGGATCAATTTCATTCAAGCACAGTACAAAGATTACTCCTTATTGCATTGGTCTTGTGAGACTTGGTTACAGACCATAGCAACAAATTTCTAACCAAGTTATTTGGTTGTGCTTTACATGAAAGCTGAATAGATCCCAGATTTCATAACACTTTTGACACTAGGTGTTGTTTAAAATGATTGATAATATGAAATTTGACATATGTGTTTATCCCATCACAAAACTACACAGCCATGCAAGATCTCAAAATTTCTCATGAGTTTGGAAAATGACCTGTCAATCTTTTATGTATATGTGCAGGTGGGTCAGTTGGTTGTCTAATCAAGCACTCATATTATCAGAAGTTGTTGTTAATGAAGGTCGATCCACACATGTAATTGGTCTCCTTCATAATATTATGTGATAGATGATAGAAAGCACATATTCAATTCTTAACTGTAATGATGTGATGTACTGAACAAGCTACATTTCAAGAGTAATTGGACAACAATGAAATGTAATGAAAATACTGATATACTTGATCAGGTCACATTTTTCTGTAATTACAGCTGAGCAAATGTGTAATTCATAAATAGGACAAACTTGCAACTTGATTTCAGAAGCCATTGTTTTTTTTAAATCATCACACAATTTTCAATGTAAAATTCAAGAAGGTTCTTTTATTTCATTAAAGTGCCGTAGGAGACAATATTCAAAATCTAGAGTGCTATGGCGGAGTATACACAGAATCAGAAAAGAGAATGGTGAGAATTGGTCAGACAGCTTCGTACAAGTCAGAGACAGAAGATGTAAGTTTTGAAGTATTTTGCACGCATGGAAAAAAAATTAAATGCACCTGCAAACTAGCATTCTGTGAGTTAAAGACGCCCATGGGTTATAAATACCGGATTACATGAGAGGACGCTCATTATGCAAAGAGACACTGTGCGAGTAGCTTGAACTGAGAGCTCGACAGATTGCACTTTTTGCGTGTTTTTTATGCAAAATTATGAAATCGGAATGCTCTACAGCAGGGTAAATATCTGATCAATACATAACGACTCCATATTTTCTAAACCGATAAGTTTTCGGGACAATTTAGTGAGTAATTGTGCGTGGCCAGTGAGAATGTCGATCCAGGGGACGCCGATTGGGATTTGAATACCACTGTCAATCAAACCTTGTGCAAAGTCAGACACGAGTCAGCTGGATGTGTACCTAATGTCGATTAGCATTCGCCTTATCTGCTAATGGTGACTGAAATAAATAAAATATGTGTCAAGATTTCCAGTGTCGAAAGACGTGCGCAATAGTTTCTTCACAGTTCTCCAACTTTTGTACCTATCCACCGCATTGCTGGGGATAAAAAACGTGATCAGACGACATTCAAGTCGATTACATTAGTAACTGTGGACATTGTCCCTCCACAAGACGTGCCGTGAAAAAGAAAATGTATTATCGGGTTCTCTCTTACTGGAAAGTTTGATGACCCTGAAAAGGGCCGTTTGGTTTGGTTTTGTGGCTTCTACCGTACACCCAACAATGGCAAATGTGTATGGTATGCCGGGCAAATTTGGATATAACGATCGGACAACAAAAGTCATGCAAAATGGCATATCAGTTTTCTTCTTTTGACGAGTATGTCATTGGCCTGCATCAGATGCTGTTTTCGGGCCAAAAATCGCTCATCACGCCAAGCGTGTGTCTGGTCAAGGATATCCCAATACTTCCGAGAGAGTCGGAGTCAGATAGACGCGTTGTCATTGCCAAACAAATGCTAAACTCAGAATGACAAATCAAGAAATGTTCAATACCCCGGCACAGAGGTGTGAAGCGGTACGGTATCCGTGTATAGTTTCCCATGGAGTGTCGTTTGTACCTCTGTGAGTCTATTAATAAACGAAATGTTTATTTGACCATGGAGCTAAAAAAGGATGATTTGACTTCCTCTGTTTCGTTCCGCCGTCACTTCGAGTGTACGTAGCCTCGTGAGCAAGTGCCATCTTATCGATAACAGACGCCATGCAGTTCCGCTGCATATCGATCAAAGTTCATTACGTCTGAGAAATATACGAGATTTCCTGTCCGAGTTTTCGAAATGCATCTGATTTTTGTACGATTCTGGTTACAATTCAAACGAAGTCTCGCAGCACAAATTGGCAAATAATGTAATACACGATGATCTGGACTTGTTTTCTGACTTCTGACCGCCATCTTGGCCTCATAAAAGTTTTACATTGGGCTGGTTGAGTACGTCGGGATCATGGTTCAATCTTCATGAGTCTCATTTTATATTATTTCGACACCGATGTTTCCAAATTTAATAAAACATTACTTCTAAGAATTTGAGAGATTCGAACGATGCAGATTGTGTTTTTTGCATACCAGTATATTGACTTGTAAGCGACACACTGCTGGAATCGGTGAAATCTGTAACTCGAACGCACCAAGTATGGTGAAAACACCTCATGCCAAAATGTACCGGTACGTACTCCGATGTGCTCATCGACTTTCGGCGTGAATTTATGTTTGTAAATCTACTAATATAGCGGTGTTTGACGCAAAACGATGAAAACGATACTATGTTGACAGGGTTGAGTACCCACTAATGCGTGATCCTGGGATTGAGAACGGCGGCTTTAAGATTTCAATCAATCCTCTATATGCCAATTGTATTTTTTACATGGTTTATAGAGCCCGGTAAAAAGAGGATTATATTAGGAAATAAGTATCAAGTTCTAATTCTGCTCATTGTAGGACACTATGTAGCGTACCGCAGTTGTCTGAAACATTAAAGTCATATTACAACCATAATGGAACCATGGAGTATATATATGGTAGTAAATTAAGCTATACTTTAAACCAAGGAACAGTCTGTGTGTGTGTGTGTGTGTGTGTATGTATGTATGTATATATGTATGTATGTAAAATATGTATGTATATGTATGGATGTATGTATACATGTATATATATGCATGTATGCCTATTCGTATCAATGTATATGTATGTATGTGTCTGTATGTGTCTCAAATGTATGCATGTATGTATGTATGCCTATATTTATTTGCATGTATGTCAGTATTTATGTCTGTCTATATATGTCTATCTGTATGTATGTTGTATATATGTATTTATGTCTGTGTGAATGTATATAAGCATGTATGCGTGTATGTCTGCAGGTATATATGTATGTATGTATGTACATCTGTATGTGAGTATGCGTATGTATACATGTCTATAATGCAGACATACATATATGCATACAGTGTATGTATGTATGTTATAGAAATAACAGGTGACGTGTTGACCATTAATGTTTATTTATGGGCAAGGAAAAGAGGAAAGCAAAAAATTAATGGGTAATGGTATATATGTATTTATGTCTGTGTGAATGTATATAAGCATGTATGCGTGTATGTCTGCAGGTATATATGTATGTATGTATGTACATCTGTATGTGAGTATGCATAGTATACATGTCTATAATGCAGACATACATATATGCATACAGTGTATGTATGTATGTTATAGAAATAACAGGTGACGTGTTGACCATTAATGTTTATTTATGGGCAAGGAAAAGAGGAAAGCAAAAAATTAATGGGTAAGGCTTGCCGCGCCCTTAAATAAATGTTAATGGTCAGGCAGAGTATGTTATTTCCATTATATTATCAACGAACCCAAGAAAACCATCAACATTTTCAAACAAAAATTTCCAAAGCGTATGAAAACTTGGACCCAGAACTGAGCAATACGCGACACACTGTCATGTGCACTGTAAAAATTTGGCTAATCCGGAGATGTTTTCAGGAAAAATGTATCTGAACTTGGCCCACAAGTGCTCCATTTCATTTTGTGATTGATTATGAATTACGTTTCAGCTGTAAAGTTACAATACTTTGAGTTGTTTATCTTATTATTCATATTCACGGGCATGTAAACAAACCATTACTGTGTATTTGTGGTCAGTCACCTGGTTCTGCTTGACCAATCAAAATGCAACGTGCATGGTATGGTAGTGCGACTTTTTCTGTAAAATCCAGATTATTTTGTACTACATATGGCATAGAAAATCACAACTAAATTATGATGTAAGGTGTTCCGTGTAAGGACGTTGCAAGTACTTGCCCATATTCCCAAACTTGGTAATATTTTGCACTTACATGTTAGTTTTGGTTATTTTAATAGGTTGCATATGGATTCTTAAGAAGATGTGTGAATGTTCAAGAGCAAGCCTACATTGGTTTTCAGAAATTTATAGATATATCCAAGTACTGCCCATACAATTGCAAAGTGTTACGATTAATTGATGATATCGAGTTTGTAAATGCTAAGAATATCGTTGGTCACTCATGTATTCAGCATATCTGCGAAAGAACTACATGTAGAGTTGTCACATCATGTAGCAGAGTTCAAAATAATGTAATCCGGACAAAAATATTTCAACACAATAGCCATTATCCTTTTTATAGAGTAAACAAGTATTTTATTGCAAATTGTTAAAATTATAACTATAACATAGTTTACATTTAACTTATATTTAAAAGACGGCAACTGTTCTATATGAGATTTATACTTAGACAGAAAGCTAAAAAGTGTGCGGTAGAGTCTGATTCAGTGGAAATTATTTAAGAATGGTAATTCTGAGACATTCATTTTTGTGGTCATTTGTATCTTCGCTGTCAGCGACATGGAGCACTTATGAAATAGACTGATTGTCAAGTGTCATCCAGCATCACCATTGTGGTCCATCTGTCATCCATCAAATTCTTCTCTGGGTCTAAAACCACACGTTTGATTGCTTTGAAACTTGATGTACAGTTCACGTGGGGTGGCATCAGTTAGGTTTGTTCAAATGTTGATGAAATTTGCATAATCATATTTTTTGAGTATTTTATGCTGTTTTCAGTCAAAAACTCTTCTCTGAAACCACATGTTCGATTACTTTGAAATTTGATATGCAGGTTACTGGGGTGACCTCAGATTTAATAAAATTGTGCTGAAATTCGCAAATTTGTATTTTTAAGGCAAATTTTTGTCATTTTTGGTAAAATCTTTCAAAAATCTTCTTCAAAACTTCACGTCTGATATCTGGGATATAAGTCCGTTGGGAAACTTTATTTCAGCTTTGTTCAAATTTTACAGAAATATGCACATTTGCATTCTTAAGGCAATTTTTGTCATTTTTGGTCAAAAATTTATTTCACCAAAAGCTTATGTCTGCCAGCTTTGATATTTGGTATACAGGTTCAGAGGAATGATCAAAATGTGATACATTCAAATTATGATGAATTTATAATTTGGGGCAAAATTTTGCAATTTTTGGTCTAAAAGTCTATTACTCAAAAAGTACTGACCTGATAGCTTTGATATTTGGTCTTCAGGTTTCTACAGATGAATTTAATGTGATATATTGAAATTCATGCATGATGAAATATACAGTTTTTTCACTCTTTGGCAATTATTGCCATTTTTTTGTGAAAAAATTTTGTTTCTCAAAAAACTACTTGTCTGATAGCTTTGATTGACATGTTCTTAGGATGATATTAATGTTATACGTTCAAATTATAATGCAGTCTTCAATTGCGTATTTTTGCATCTATTTTTGCCATTTTTTTGTCAGCTCATCCTGAAATCTGCTAAAAAAGATTTCAGTCTTCTGTATCAACACATGACATAAGTAGTTATTTGCCACATCAGACGTTAGGTTGCTTGTTCATATATTATACAATGTGCATTTGTCAACCTTGCTACAAATTCAAGATGAATGAATAACGTTCTTGTTGACACCAGTTATCTGGCTTACTTCACACCTGACCTATCATTGTGGGTTTTAGATATTGCACTATGTTAAAAACTTGAAATAGTGTGAAATAAATCATTAATTTCTGACATTAAAATGTATCATTTTTGTATGTTTCATTGCTGTAGCACTTTTGTATGAAAGAGGTGTTGTGTGGAGATGTATAAACACTCTCATAGTGTACAGAATTGTTAATAAGGTGCAAATGCAAGGCAATGAGAATGCCTGAAATGATACACAGGGTTGGTACACATGTGTGGCCAATAGGACTGTACAAGGTCTGTACGCACCCCTGCAACACATGTGTGTAAAGTAATGTAACAGGGGTATACACACCTCTGTTGTCAGGCTTCGTAGCAGAGCTACTGGGACATGGCTGTGAAAGGAAACCATAGTTAAGGGATATAATTTGTAGTCTAATCACAGTACTGTTTCACACATCCCTGTGACACAACTATAAAAAAATTGACTCTGCTACAGGGTTTCGTGCTACATTCATGCACAAGGACTGCATAAAAATCTACTCTGTTACATGGATGTAAATCACAGCTATGCTACTGAGTTGTGCTCATCTACACTGTACTAGGATGCTAGCACAACCCTGTAGCATAGCTATGCACATCCTAGTACATGGTTGTGCCAGGTCTCTTGTGTACTATGGGACAAATTCGGCTCCGGATGGCGCCGTTCAACCAACTAAGTCCCTATAACTGTGTTGCTAGCATTAAGGCGAGCAAGCCCCCAAGCAGGGTAGAGTCTTGCTATGCACATGAAGTAATATTATGAGGGAGGTGTAATGATGACGTCTACGTCTACTTCGCTTTGAGCTAGGATCTCATGACGAGAATGAAGACTTAGAATATCGACAGCAGCCATGCTTAAGACGGTGTTGAGAATATGATCTAGACTCTCATCTGCTTGAGTACCACTTAGAGCTAAGCAAAAGATGGTGTCTATTGTGTCTCTCCTACTGCTGACTATTGTTCCAAATCTGTCTGATAGCTCAGTAAAAAGCTTCGTGCTTTTCCGATTACTATATGTGTGTTTGTACTGTGTCTGTGTGTCGTCTGCTCCATGCACACTGTGTTGCTCGGTCGCGCACAGGATTGTAACATCTAAGTCGGTTGCTGTGACCAACTCTTTTGGGTTGGAAACGGTAGCTGACTGGTTTTGTGTGAGACCTAGCAGCTAGGCGATGTTGCCGTGAGTGTGTGGGGTTCGAATCCCGTTTGGGTTATAGTAAAAATTTATTTTTCACAAGCTTAGCAGTTTGACAGACAAGAGAGGGTGCCATTGCGAGAAGCCCTTAATGTTGGAGCACAGATGCCACATGTGCATGTGTTGACATTAATGTTCCATTGTGAGCCTCAGAGGGTATATGACTATATGCAGTCAGACTAGCTTTAGGGTTGGAAGAGCTAGTTGAAGACTGGTTAATATAGTAGAGCAAATAAGTATGGTATTTTTGCAAAATATTTCATTTCATGATACAAGCATGAAACTCTGCAGAACCAGCAATGGTCTATCGCTTAGTTATAAAACAATGCTAACGACCAGAAAATAGCAGACGTTTTGGTAGCCCTTTTCTAATATGGCTGCCGTGCAAATATTTCAAGGTTTGAAAAGCAGAATTTATTAACGATGTGTCACATTGAATAATTTTATGTGCCTGTGGCCGTTTTTTAAGGTCTGAAGGCATATTTTGTGAATTTGTCGACCCAATATGGTGGCTGTAATAGCGGCCATTTTCCAACATGACTTCAACGCAAATTCATGTACTAGTTTAAGGCAGAAAAAGCACAATTTATTATCAGTTAAAATGGTTTTTGCGTCGAAAGGAAACTTTTTTTAACGAGAATACAATTGCTTGTTTTAAAGGTATATTTATTGATTTTGTCATCCAAGATGGCAGCTGCATGGCAACAGCGGGATAACAAGCAGATCTAAATACTATTTTTATAGATTAAAAAACAAATTTATTTCCGTTCAAGTGGTTTTTGTATGAAAATCGTATGTTGTTTATGTGCCCGAGACTATTCTTTCGGTTGAAAAGGCATGTTTTGTCACTGGGCAAAATGCTTGATATACAACAATATGATCTAGACTCATACACATATACACATTCTGTACGTGTGTCAAATACGTTTAGTATACACGTACGTATACTATTAAAATGCAAAACTACAGTGTTAACTTAATGTGCAAAGATCTGCATTACATATACTCAAGCTCTGCATACAAATACTCTACACATATCAACGTATTAGAATATTCCATATACAAAGATATATGTTGCGTATGCAATTAATATTATGTTCCATATTCGTCAATATACGTTAATATGCTAAGCGCATATCAATCAGTTTGTCCAGTGTGTAAGTATATTTATCTAAGATGATGGCTGTATTATGGCTTTTTTCCTATGCAGTCTCTTAGCAAAATCCATATACTATATTTTCGGGCATAAAATGCACAATTCATTACCGATTTAAATGAATTTTATGTCAAGCTGCATGTTATGTGCCTAAGGCTGTTCTTTAAGGTTTTAATGGTATATATTGTAATTCAGTTCGTCTCGAAATTGGAAAACATATAGAATTTAATTATTTAACAAACACTAATGAAACCATAGCCTACTTTCATAAAAACTGTAGAACATGGTTTTAGAACAAATACTTAAACTTCATCTTGTCAACATTAATGTGATATTTGTTTAGGGAAGAGGTCATTTTCAAATAGGCGGTACCGCCAATACCTCCTGCGGTATACCTTTAACCCTGGAGAGGACTGGCGGTAAGGCAGTTAGCAGCTTTTAATGAGCTTGCATGCATATGAGACCGCGGAAAACCGCGCTACTTAGTACCTCATTAGTAAACTATTGTTTTCAAGTCTTTTGATTTTGTGGAGAGCTATTACATTTGGAAACTGAGTGAACGAAGGAGAGTGGGCATCATGCATGGCCACCTGGCAGTGTCTGACTTGTAATGTCAGTATCAGAATTCCCAAGAGTGCTGTTGCTGTTGAATGACATTTTGTGTCAGTATTCAACAACACATACAGCACTATAGGTTCGTTCTAATAGTGAGAAAATTATATGTCATCCCGTTCTTTTCTGTATTCGAAATACAAGATTGCAACTATGTAGCACAATCCGTACTGTACACATACGATGACTTTGCGCTTGCGGCATATATTTAGTTCCTTGTATTGATAAAATTTGCCTATGTGTCACCGTCATCGGCAAGATGCGCGCAGTTGTTTTAAGATGATAAAATGGAATACAGATACTTGCCAACTATAACATCGAGAGTTGGTCATAGTTTTAAAATAAAAATGACTTCAGAAAGAAACGTGGTGTTGAAAAGTTGGACACCAATTTTTTTATGTTGGTGGCAATGTAAGTATGTTTACTGTTTTTTATAGTTGAATGTCTATTTCTAGTACAGAATGATGATAATAAAAACTATGTTGAATGCTTTCTCCCATTGCCAATACCTAATTCAATAAAAAATGCATACCGACTTACTAGTAATCTACTCATAATCAAACATCGGGTTACTTTAATATTGCAATTAGACACCAAAGTTTGGATGCGTTGTTTTGAAAAGTTTATAACCACTAAAAATTGATCACGCGGCAATAAACACGGTGAATTACATGCAGTGTGTTCTTAAATCGCCAAACGAAAACATTTATATATACGATTATGAACAGCTGTGTGTCAGCAACGACACTTGCCTTCGGTCGCTTGGCTTTTCTCGGCATAGCAACAGCAGTTACTGAGTGACTTAGTAAGCCAATGTGTCCATCCCACGATCCTACGCAACAACCTACCACTAATGCGACAGTCTGCTTAAGTTTACTCCTTCAGTTTATTATTTTTGGTATTTATATGCCCATAGACTTGGAGCAAGTCTTGTTAGCAACGTGAACTTGATTTGTTTAAAGCACGGTCCCTCCACAAAAGTCCCGTCAGCTTGGCTATACCATACTTGGCTAACATACCACTCCCGCACGCACGTTCAATAATGATGCTACATAAATCAGACTTGTTATCAAAAGACCCTTGGGGTTGAAAGGTCAATTTAGACGTTGCCTGAATAAAAACATTGTTATAAAAAGGGTACAACCATTACGGTCCGGCAAATTGTTTGTTGACCCACAGTCCGTAGAACGTGAGACTATGTCATCGGATGATCGATTTTTGAATGTGGGATTCTCAGTAATGACGACGTCGAGTTCGGCCCTGTGACGTGTTTGATTTGCATAATTTATGTCATTTCATTGCCCATGAAAAAACATTGCGAGTTTACCATATTTATTTAAATATCAGCATCAAACTTTGACGTCCCACATATTTCTGTCAGAAATAACGATATATGACGAGATGTTTAGTCTGTAAAATCACCAATATATGTCGGGCTTTTTTACTTCATTTCTCCACGCCTTTCAATTACATGTCATGTCATGTATCTGGGCATGCTAGGAAACTTTACTCGATAAAGATCAACAATTTATGAGTACTCTCATATCAATGCTAGATCATTTATCCGTGACGTGTACACTCCCTCTGTGAAATCGTCCATCTTTTACATCTGATTATATTCCCTCTGCAATTTGGGGGATACCCATAAACAAAAACTGAAATGACGTGGCTTTTACCTTGGCGCTCCGGTGCGTAAAATCGCCGAAAGAAAATTGCATTCGTAGCGAAGAACGCTATGCCATGCTACCTCCATGGCTATGCAGAGTGGCTTCTGCGCGCTTTACTTTTTGCACAGATTTGGATTGAGACGGGCCGTCTCACACAACCTGCTCTAATTAACGCCGTGTATGTCCGAAATCAAACTTTCATTCATTCATTCATTCATTCACTCCTACTAACGATGTTTAACAGTTTGTCAAACACCAGGTGAGTATTTGTTCGTCCCTTGATGCGTCACTCTCGCCTCGTTTCATTTGTCCATACAAACATGTGCGATGAGATGAATATTAAATGAGTTCATTGTCTTTTATCTTCATATTTTCGAGTGACGACCGAGAACGTGTGTCGATGTATAGCCCAGCATCTTGCCAAATCGAATTTCTGAATATCAACCTTTCCGAGTTGACTGCTTTTTCCTGTGGATAAACTCAATCATGCTGAAAAACAGCGTGCTGCTGGTCTGTCTATCGTCGCTATTATAGTACTAGTTCAACGGACAGTCGCCACCGAAGAACGACGAATGCTCGTTTCAACATATCAGAGAACGCGATATTGAACTGTTTGAGTGAAGTTCACCGTCGCGATTTTAGAATGACGCATTCAGTTATCAGCGTGGTCACAGATTCACATCTGTTTTACGTACTCGCAAGTCGCTTTAATAATTGTTCGGGTTTCGTTTCAGAATCGATTTATTTCAGTTTTTCGCCAACTGCATGCTCCTTTTTATCTTACTCTTAGGAAATCGTTTTAGATACCAGATATTGTCTGATGTTATATTTAGTTTAGCCTAATGGTGGGTTCTAACCTGGCACAACACAAAGTTAGTCCTGCACTATAAACTGCTGCTCTGAGGTCGGAAACCGTGATCATGCATGGAGCTGTCCGTTTTTAGCTCCATGCGGTGTTCAAGGTGGACTGTGGTCGAACAGCCATTTCTTCGCTCGATAATCATATTTTAATTGGTACACTACAGTGCACAGTTAATACGCTAATTTGTATTGAGCAAGAAGATTATCCCCAGATTTAGTTCGGAATGACAGTTATGTAAATAAAGCCTAACGCATACGCCGCGAACTGGCCGTTTCAGTGTTCATTTTCTTTCAATTTTCACGCCATTTCATTCATACCAAAAATTCAGACAATTGTGTAAAAAGTCCTGTACTTCATTATGGGCTGGGAACGTCCACCGAAAATGTGAGCGAACCGGAATTTTAGCTGACTTTGTGCGACTCCAAGAGTCGCATACACATTTCTGCGATTTACTCCGTTCCGTTTTTGGCAGTGTATCGCAACTTCTGAAGAGTGTAACTTGGCGCCGCGTTGACGGATTAGCCTTATCTTTGCACAGGTTGCAGTTAGGGACTGTTTCTACAAACTTTTGTCTCAGAATTCCGATAATGTTCCAAAAACAAAAGATATCATCACAAACGTGGACAAAAGCCGTTAATTTATTCAGAATTCACCACTTCTCACTTTCAAGGCTAATTGTAAGCCTTTTATCGTCTAGTTTTCCAACAAATGTGTTTCCACAGGTTCTAGGGTAGTAATTTCTGTATCGATTCCATTTTGCAACACCGACGAAGAGTGCGAAATAAATAAAACATTTAAAATATTAAACCATAGCACTGACATAAAATTGAGATCAGAAGACCCCTCCAGGAATTCACATCTCCAACGAATTTTCGTGGTTGCCAAGCAATATTTGGCCATGACCCAATGCTGAACGCGACCTGCTGGGGGGGGGGGGGGGGGGGCAATTTTGCTATTTTGCAGTACTGCACAGAGTGCAGTGTGCTTACGTACGTACCGCTGAGCGGCGTCGCTTGGCTAAATGTCGACATTTTATTTTATGATCGTAGGGTGAACCCTTTTGCTCACATGTGATGCATGCTGTTCACTCAATGGCCGACACATCGCAGCCCATCGATATTGCGGAAAGTATGAACATCGCCTTCGTAAAGAAGGTGCATCATATGCACTAAATGAGTAATAGAAAGGCAAAAACATTTCACAAGCAAATCATAATTGGCGATCGAGATTGTGTAAATCTTCTGATCAAGCTGCACTCGAGTAATAGAAGTCACAGAGGTCACGGGACAGGTCAACTGCAGCAGACGATACACGAAAACCATATCTCCAAGCACAAATTAGGAAATTAATCAAAGGAATTTATTCTTTATGCCCTTGAAAAGACGATTTTACTTCTCATTTTTACTTCTAACTCAGTGACCAGACCTTATGTGCATTTTCATCTCAAAGGACGACCATGTTTACGTGTTTTCGACGTTCTATCAGCACAGCCAAGACCTGCCAAAATATGCGAGTTTATTTCGAAAGTGTCCAATTATCAGTCGATGAATCTTTTGAGTTGAATTATTATTTCAAAACTATCCGTATTTGCTAAAATTTGTCAGCGCAAATGGCAATTACAACACAATCTAATAATCGAGATGTAACTGGTCGAGGAAATCGCATATAGCGTACACTCTGTCTATATTACCGCTGTGCTCCACCAGGCCATAGCATCACGACGAACGCCGTATTCAGAAAGTTAGATTTTATCAAACTACACGGAAATACGTCAGTTGTAGTTTGCTGGTATTTTCACTGCCTTCTTTATCAAGTGCAAGGGCATTCATGCTGCTATCAAAAGCGGATGAAAATTAGACGACAAACTGTTCCCCAAGGCAATGTCGATATTTGCTATCATGGAATGGTCCCACTCTGCAAATATGCAACCCGAGTTTAACTTCCCGATCTCGCACAAATCGAACAAATTTTGGGTGTCGTAACTTGAACCACGGTCTGTCAATTTGGGACCGTGCTTGAACGTTACCTTTTGTATTACAATCGTGCACTAATTTTTTGTGATTGGGTGTTCTGAATTGCACCTTTTTATGTATTTTGGCCTTCAGTTTGCTATATTTTACAGGCGGAAAGTGAAAGTGACCATACGCAACAGTTACAACTCACACTGTTTATATGACCAAGATGTACGCTCTCTCTCTCTCTCTCTCTCTCTCAAAAATACTGCAACCTGTGTTTAGTACAGCCGTTCAGGCCATTTACCAATGTGACCGCGGTATTACTGCGATCGTTAGGAGTAGTAGAGGTGTTAATGTTTCACCTCCAGTCCGCGGTAATGAGTTTCTCATGAATATTCACGGTCTCGGAGCGGCGGTAATCCTGGCGGTAAGCGAAGTAGAGGTATACCGCGTGAGGTATCCGGCGGTACCGCCTATTTGAAAATGACCTCTTCCTTAGGCAGAACAACTTCAAAGTATGGTACTGTGCAAATCAGACCACTACGTTAACACCTTCACCTACCGGCACATTCTCTTTTATACAGCCACATTTAGTCAGCTCTTGACAACTTTAAGCGATAGGCTATAGGCGCGCTAAGTCTCACCTTCTTATTCCATCCCATTCTCTTTGTGTATTTGTATACTGGGCGAATTATACATTTCCTGTCCTAAATATGACCTGCCTGAAATGCATGACATTTGGCATGTTGTATGAGTGTCATCTGAATTGGAGGAATTAGAATGTCATCGTTGCTGCTTGAAAATAGGTCAAAACTTGCATCATTCATATGCATAGCTGTTCTCGATCTAATATCTATATATTCAAGAAACTTTTCTAAAACTGCAAGACCCTCACCAATGACTTATGCTGGTTGTTGATTGAGTGTTCGAAAGGTGTCAGAGATATCCTCAAAGACATTCCATGAGTACCATGCAGATTTCTTGTCTTTCCTTTCCCTTGGAAAGCAGATACAAAAAATTACGTAAATGCAAATTGTTTCTACTTTTCTAAATGATATGGCATGAGTGTAAATCAATGTGCTATCACGACAACGGTATATTTGTTAACACACTAGTGAATCGATTGTGCGTTTACCCTCGTCATGTGATCTTGGTCGCCGAACAAACGGTTTTATGTTTGTATGATTCGTCTAAATAGTGTATTAGGCCAAAAGTGATGTCCCTTAATCAGTCGCTCGAATAATTTTTTATCCCCACATCTTCAGTTTGATGGTAGCTATTTTTTATCAAAAAGAGTTGCTAGAATCGTTATGTATTGGTTTTGGTTTTGCATCCCCACATGTTCAGTTTGATGGTAGCCATTGTTCATGAAAGAGATTTTCTAGAATCGTTATCTTGTGGTCTGATTGATGTATAATTCATTGTTCAGACCGTTCGTTTAATCTGTCATCGTGTTTGAGTTTTTCTCGAACGAAAATATCTTTTATATTCCTTTTACATACTGTGATAGGTTTTTTATTCCCCCCAGACACCGTCCGGGGGGATTTATGGGTTTGGTCTTGTCAGTGCGTCTGTCCGTCCGTCCGTCCGTCCGTCCGTTCGTGCGTCCGTCAGTCCGTTCACGCAGATATCTCAGAGATGCCCGGAGTGATTTCATTAAAACTTTGTACAAGGATAACTTCATAAGGAATACATATGCACGTCAATTTGTTTGTGATACGATCCAATATGGCCGCATGGCGGTCATTTTGTTACGATTTTGTCATGTACGGAGCTATAACTCAGGCACATCTCAACCGATTTTATTCAAAGTTGGTACAAGGACATTGACCTGTATCATACATATGCACATTGATTTGTTTCACGATATGATCCAATATGGCCGCATGGCGGCCATTTTGTTACAATTTTTTCATGTACGGAGCCATAACTCAGGCATTTCTCAACCGATTTTATTCAAAGTTGGTACAAGGACATTGACCTATGTCATGCATATCCACATTGATTTGTTTTGTTATACGATCCAATATAGCTGCTGTGGGGCCATTTTGTTATGAATTTTTCATGTACAGAACCATAACTCAGGCACATCTCAACCAATTTTATTCAAAGTTAGTACAAGGACATAGACCCATATCATACATATGCTCGTCAATTCATTTCACAATATGATGCAATATGGCCGCATGGCGGCTATTTTTTACAATTTTTCATGTCCTCAGCCATAACTAAGGCACGTCTCAACCGATTTTTTTCAAAGTCGGTACAAAGACATTGACATATGTCATGCATATCAACATCGATTGTTTTTTTGATACGATGCAATATGACCGCCGTGTGGCCAATTTTTATGATATTTTTCATGTATGGAGCCATAACATGTATCATCGGATTTCTTTCAAAGTTGGTACAAGGACATTGACTTATGTCATAAATATTTATGTCAATTGGTTTCACAATCCAATGCAATATGGCTGCCTTGTGGCCATTTTATTATGATTTTGTCATGTCTTGAGCCATAATTTGGATATGTATCAACTGATTTTTAAAGATGGTACAAGGACATTGACCTATCATTTCATAAATATGCATGTCTATTGTTTCATAGTCCAATGCAATATAATGGCTGCCTGGTGGCCATTTTGTTACGATTTTTTCATGTACAGAGCTATAAGTCAGATATATTCCCATCAGTATCATTCAAAATCGGCACAAGGACACTGACCTATGTCATACATATGCACATAAATGTGTTTAACGGCTTGTAGCAGTATCATGTCACTTATGAATTTTCTTAATTAGTCTGATATGTAAATAAATACTGCATCAAATTTCATGAAATGTGGTACAGATGTTTAGCTCACATTGGTTTAACAGTGAAAAAGACATTTATCAGTGTCAACTTAATTAATTTGTAATTGCATATGTAATGGACTTTTCTAATTAGAGTGATATATCAACAAACACTGCGTTAAAGTTTATGAAACTTGGTACAGATTTTGATCTCATAGTGTTTTAAGGATGTACGAGCGGTACGCGCGCGTGGATTTGTCACTTCCCATAGGATTACATGAAATTTGCTGGAAAATCAATTTCTACTATTGTCATTTCATGAAAATTTGCACAAAGCTCAGTCTAGAGAAATAAATAAAAGTGATCAAATAAAATGATATGGTCACCGTGCTAACTTTTGAGATAAACAGCATTGAATTATTTCGTCCATAGAAAATGCATTGGTGAAAAAATGCTGACTCAGCATTTTTTCTCATAAATGGCAAAATTCATGGTCATGTATCTCGAAAACGAGCGCGGTGACCCCTATATTTTATCACACATTTTTATAATACTTACAAAGGAGAATCCAAAAATCGATAATTTAGAGAAATGACATTACTTTTAATTTTACCGATCGTACATCCTTAAGGTAAAGGGCGACGAAATCAGATGCGCACACGCTTTAGAACGTTTCTGCGCAGATTTAACTCCAGCCTGCTGCAAATGTGTTATTTTGTAGCGCATGTATTTAACATCACCTGTCATTGTTGAAATTGCGCTTTTACCTAATTTTTGACCCAGTGTCTTAGAAATACATGTGACCTATAACCTTGTCATATTTTGACCCCCTAGGAAGCTGTTTTTATTCAATATGAGCAAAAAATTAACATTTCTCTCCCATTTACATGGCGCAAATTACCCATTCACCCGGAGATATTGTAAAAAGTAGCGTGGTGACACCCTTTATTAAAAGTGTAAACTAAATGGTATTATGTCAGGAGTTTATTCGCCAAGTTTGGTCAAAATGACACTATTCAAAGCGACAGGAAGTAAGTTCGAAAAATATGTAGTAAAATAATTTCGATATCATCATTTTGTGATCGATACTTATGTTAAAATTTCTTCACAAACATCATGAAAACTATACATTTGATAGATATGGATATTAAGTCTTGGTATTTATTAAATTTAACTCATTTGCTAAGCATTTTATAATTGCTTTCTTTAATTTAAGTGAATTATATCATTT
The DNA here is from genome assembly GCF_041260155.1 of Ptychodera flava. Lineage (NCBI taxonomy): Eukaryota > Metazoa > Hemichordata > Enteropneusta > Ptychoderidae > Ptychodera > Ptychodera flava. Next base: position 4,768,746 of record NC_091930.1, read on the forward strand.
TTATTTATTTCTAACGCCGCCATTTTAACGTCCATTTCCATGGAAACAAGCGCGGTGACCCCATTTTTTATTTCATTTTTGCACTTGCACAACTTCCAAGAGTATTTGTGCAAAGTTTCAAGAAAATGACACCAAAACTTAATTTTGACGTAATTCGTAGTACTTCACCTTAAATACAAATCCATGACACTTAGTGGTATCATTTATATGCATAATTTAATTGCAAATTTGTATTTACATAATGGATTTTTGTTTTAACGGTGATGTCCAAAGTACTGCATCAAACTTTAAGAAATATGGTACTGGTGATAATCTGTCAGTGTTAGGACAGGATGCAAAAATGTTTGGTAGCATCCTGTTAATTAAGTAATAATTGATTTATTTAATGATCTTTTGTAATTGCGGCTTACTTTTGTTTTACGTTTTCACCACCATGGAACTCAATTTTTGCCATGAGACCCCATCTGAATCGCATTTTTTTATCGCAGACCTAATGAATGAAGAGGACTCTTTCCTCTCAGAGGACTTATAATTATAGTAGAAGTGGGGACTGTGTCATTGCCAATGACTTGTTATAAAGGTAACCAATCCTCCAAAAAGAGGGCTACCGTTGTACTAAACCATGTGTCCGGCACCGCACAAACCAAGACATAAAAACAAACAGAAAATTCAACAAATGAAAAGAGGATTCTCAAATAAAGAAAGCAAGAAAACTGAAATGCCCAAAAGACAACAAGCCCGTAAAATCAAATGGAAGGTTAAACAAAAATAAGAACTAGAGAAAGAACCTCATATATATCGAAAAACTTTCAAATGAAATATCAACAAATTTTGAAACGAAACATTAAGCAAAGGCTCGAAATATATTCCCACTCCAAAATATCCACGTGGGAAAACCTCGTACGCGATATCATTATATTAATGCGCATCATTACATTACGTTATATCATGAGAATCAATCAATTTGGTATCTTTTCATAGATAAGTCCTCGTGGTCACTTCTGACAATGAATAACCCAAAACAGGAAAACTATCAGACAGTAACTAAGATCATTATATAGCAGAAATTCCTTTTAAAACCTATATCAGAAACAACATGACTTGGGCAGAAAAGCCTGCTCTGACCAGTTGTCCCCAAACAAACACCTCACAATAAAGCTCTGATAAAGGAAGGGGCATGGTAATTGTGAATACGATAGATGACATTAAAGAAAGTAAAATAGATCTTAAAAATACAAACTAATATCGTAAAGCAACACAGGGCGACATTAACATGGACATGGAAAAGAACATGAAAACATTTGCGACAAAAAAAACCAACAGAATATATGCACACCATAATAGTATCATCTACAAAAATACACAAAGCCTTACCGGAAGGAACAATCTTTACCATTTCAGCCCCACGCCCACACAAAAATTGACCAGTTTGGGATTATGGCCTGTCAACTTATTCTATTGTTCCCGATATTTTTCCTCACATGTTGGATTAGACGGATGTATTTGACACCTTTCGGGAAACTTGTACCTGGTTGGTCTTAAGGGCTATTCCGATAATTTTGTATGGCCCCTTCTACTGGTGTTGTGTTAACGGCACAGGTCGACCTTTTTCATGAATTTTGCTTGACACGAGACACTATTTATATTGTTTGACATGTTGAAAGATACTGACCATGCGTATATATTCGATCCCGGTTTTAGACAAATAAAATGAAACCATAGCGAGATAGAATTAATAAGAAGAAATAAAAATTAATACAAAGAAATTATAGTCAGACCACACTGGACAAAATGCTTGATATGCACTTAGCATATTTACGTATATTGACGTATATGGAATACATAATTGCATACGAAACATATATTTTTGTATATAGAACATTCCAATACGTTGATTACGCACTGCAGATCTTTGCACACTAAGTGTACACTGTAGTTTTGCATTTTATTAGTATACGTACGTGTATACTGAATGTATTTTACATATGTACAGAATTTAGTTTATTTGTACGTATTGTTGTATATCAAGCATTTTGCTCAGTGCCATTTATTCTTTCTCGCGTTGGTTTCATGTATCGCGTCCTTGGTATTGGTTTGTTTCCTCATGAAGTCTTGCCTTCATCAATATATGTTTTATTTTGCTGTTTCTTCTCGGTGATCGAGTTTATCATTTTAGATTTCGTGTTTTTTATCAAGACATGTTGGCCATCGCTCACCTGAATTTACGTGGTTGTGGGTTCATGTTTGATTGCTTCTGACAGTATTATTAAAATGTTTAAAAAGTGCTGAAAATGCTGTCATTGCGTCGTTGACGTTGTATGTAGTTAAATATTGTGTCGAAGGCACTGTTAAAGCTTCGTTTCTGTTCGGTTGTTTGTTAAAATTGTGCCTTCATTCATGAGTTTTGTTTCTTTTGTGTGCGATTATGCTTTGTTTTGGAATGTTGCATTTTTATTGATTGTTTGTTAAGCCTTGTGACAGTGGCGCTGTTGGTAAATTCTAGTCGGATGAAAACCGCATAACTTGAACAGCCGATTATTGGCTAATATGATCAAAAGGTGCCAAGCGCATCTTCAATTGAAGCAGTAAAGTAAACTATGCATAACTAATAAACGGGGTGCAGAACGTCGTTTCAGGCCAGATCGACGGTTTACATCCCATCAAGTTCTGTGTTGGCGCAAAACTGTCAAGATGAGAGACATGGGTTAAAAAAACGAGATGACCTTTGGGGGCATGTATATTAATTGGATGTCCAGTTTATTTACTACGTTTATATAGGCGAGACACGCGTAAATGTGTTTTGTTTTCAATTGTGCAGCAGTCCTGCGGTACGATATTAGTATTATGTAACAATACTGTTACGGAAACACAATTTCCTGAAGGTTCTAAGATCTGACACAGTTCGGCATCATGAATAAAATAGAAAGTACCTCCCGTCAGATATAAATTGGAATATTACACCAACACTATATATGCTTACCCTTTGGTAATCTTCGAGAAGAGAGGTTTCTTCATCAGATGTGGCAAGAGGTACTGGTACCACTTGATATTCTCCACCGGTGGGTCCCTTCCCACTTTTTGCCATGTCTGTTTCCGACTGCTCCACCTCAGACCTCTCTCCTGTGTACTTAGAAAGTTTATAAATATTGCACTTGCGATCTCACTCGTCCGACTCTGAAATGAATAGAGTTAAAAATATGACCTGATATCGATGAATTTCAGGTTTTCCATTTACCGTTATATATATATATATATATATATATATATATATATATATTATATATATATATATATCAACGCACAACGAATGAAAAGCCCCATCTAAGAGTCAGGACCGCCCACATTGGACCGACTGATCCATTAGCTCAGTTGGTAGAGCATCCGTAATGTCTACGGGGGGTGTGGGTTCGAGTCCCGCATGGGTCACTTTTCATTCACCACTGTATTTTATATATATATATATATATATATATATATATATATATATATATATATATATATATATATATATATATATATATATATATATATATATATATATATAACAACAGTATTATTTGAGTAAAAGTGGATGAAACATCCTTTTATTTTGTTTAATTTTTGGTGCCAATGTGGTACGTAATTCAATGAAACTTAATAGAATGCATTTTAACGCTATCCAATCGCTTTACTTTGTTGTGCAAATCTAACGTTAGCATTAATGCCATTGAATTTGCAACGGAAAAACAACAATACTAATGGTAACAAGAGGTAGAATCCGCAACTGTTGTTTTTTTAATATTTCCATCCATGAATCAACTACAGTTTGATACTATCCTTTATAGTCTGCTGAAAAAAACTATAGTCATTTTGTGTACCAAGTTAAGCCCGTACATGTGTCTACCATTGTTAGAGTCCAGACTGAAATTCTTTAATTTGTGATTGATGTTAATGCACAAAACACTAGAAAGACTGTTTGTGAGAGCCTAATACTGCATAGCTCCAAATGAATAGCGATGAGAACAAAATATACTGCCTAAATTATCGAAGTTAAAACAGCCACTGCCCCTGTATATGTAACCAAAAATTTTACAAGTAATAGTAACAATAACAATTATAAAAACAGTCACCTTTACCAAATAAAAGTGTATAAGTGATTGAAATGCAGTGTTTTTGTCAGAAACTTACTGTCAGATGTCTGTAGCCCTGACCAGTCGTCTCTTTGACTCTTACTGCAACAAATTTTATGTAGTAACAATGCATTGAAATGAAATGAAAGCACAAGTTTGAGATAAATAAAATGGATACCGCTAGACAAGTGGAAACACAAAGGCTTAGGGAAAAAGCCAATGGACTTGGAGATCAACATATTCACATCTGTCAAGTGTTAGACACACTAGGCTACGCCTAGACTAGAATTGAGCTAAACAATTTCGAGGATCGTAAATTGAAACTTACTTATCATCAACTAAAGATAAAAACTTATTTTGTTAGCAGACAATTCTTGCTCTGGTCGGAGATCTGCACTGGAGTACAGGTCACACAAATTAGCTGAACACACGAAAACGAGAAAGTAAATTGGAAACAAGTAATGAAAGATAGACGAAAATTGAAAGAGTAAAAAACAAAGAGACCACACTTTGCTAAAAAGGCTGACAGTTCTAGTCAGTCGATTGACTCATCGAATCATGGGCACGTTTTTCTGTACTGATATTCAAAATAAAGTAAGCTTATATGATCATACAAATTTCGATGTTGACTGATAACTGTGAGAGAAAATTGATAGCTGAATGCCGTTCAGATTTAAATACCGAAAACAGTAGGTATTGAATAAGTTACCTCACCAGATCTCGGTTTGACTGTGGCTTGATGAACGTCACAATAAAAGCAGCCACATCCACAGCATTCTATATTGCTGACACGGAACAACGTAGACACGTATGTATTTATACGATTGCGCAACCTGCGCTGTCGAGTCACGTAATGAGATATATATCTAACGTTTCTTAGGGTCGGTAAAATCTTGGAGAAAGAAATTTTCGAGCCTGAATAACCAGTCACTGCACCTGATATCATGTAAGATACAGCTGAGTCAACGATCAGACCATTTAGTCACCACAGTGTCTGCGGTAGACTCACAAGTCACACGCTTTGTGTTGATAAGTCAGGTATCGCTTAGCAGTTATAGCGTGAAGGTTTACCATAGTTGCTCATCATGTCAGCGGAGGACAAGAACAAACACTCGCAGCCATTTCCAGTTACAGTGTATGGGAGCTGGATGCACTGAGCTGAGAAGAGGAAAGTCCTGGCAATATAGATGAAGATCAAAGATTGTAAAGTTATCCTACATCGGACAAATTATTCCGACTGCGATGCGTTACCAACATAAAGCAAACCTAGACAGAAATCTGCCAGGCAGAGCTGAAGTATTGTGCGTTCAAACGCAAATTTTAAACAAAACGGTCCGTTTCAAGGGCCAATAAAACTCTTACTGTCTACACCTTCGATCTATCTCTCATGTATTTACGACTTATTTGTGTTCTATTGTCAAGCTATCCATGATGTCTATTGTGGTACGTATACCCTTGCTTTTACAACGTTACCAATGCTATAAGTGAACCTTTATTCATTCATAAATACAACTAGCAAAGAACATAACTTTCGTTATTTTAAGCAAAAATCTCCTTGCCAAGCGCAATTTTTCCTCGCATTTTGCAATTGGAGAGCAGACAGTGAAATCACGGACTTCACTCAACCTAACAAGTAACTAGCGGTCTAGTCATTGTCACAACACAAAACTACCCGTGGGCTAGTGATGTTTTGAAGGATACTAGCCGTCTGCTAGAGACTCAAACATATTTGCTCAACCCTGCACTTGCGGGCTTGTGGTCACGACGGCCACGGCATCCGTTCTCCAGCACTGTGCTAAAATTCATTCGTCAGTATAGCAAAATTCGCTCGCCACTGATCGGACTTCTGCCTATTTGACTAATTCCTACCACATGTGAATGTTAATATTTACAGTTTATGTAACTTGTGCTGACAGATTTGGGACCACAATCATAAGAGTATAATTTTTGACATTTGGACATGGTAAAAGGGCACTGCACTTCAACGCTTTCAATCGCATGTACGGAGTGTTGGTCACTCTATAGCCCTGACCCGTTATCTCTTTAACTCTTGCAGCAATGCATGTATCATTACAACTTCCCCGATGCTAACTTGACATCTATTAACGCCTGTTAATCAGATGCGAAAAGTGCCACCAGTATGCATTTCGCGGCGAAGTGTAAATGAAGTTAGTTTGCTCACGGTATTAGTTAATGAGGGGATTATTGACGATGAATTTTCGGGCCAGCATTATGGCAATGCGGACCTTAATATGCTAACCCTCAATCCCTCAACACGATACTGACTATGGCTGACCCTTACCTCCATGGGTTGACCCATGGAGCTAGAAAAGGACCTGTAACAGATCCAGATAATGACTAACTTTGAGTCATATTGATTTAGACTTTAATGTCATGCACCTATCAATGTTTTCCACTATGGGAGTGCGGGCAACAGGGGATATTGGTCGCACTTCGTGTCCTGGTAGACGCGTTCAAAACATAAACGGTTCATAGAAGAGTTAAGACAAAACCTACTACGAGTACAGTGCTGTTGAATAAACATATTTGGTTTTGAACATGGAGGTATTTGTTTACCTCCGCGGTTATGAACTACGCCCAATACAAGGATAAGATGTTACACGACAGCCCAATAGTGCTACTTGCAGTCGACAGTCAAGTTCACGTTTCGCTACTTTTGTTTCTGGACCGCTAGAACATCTTGCTTGCTCGTTGTCTTCAACCAAAGTTCACAAAACTGACTGTTAGCACGATATATATCGACGTGATACAGGTGTACATTTTACAAGCGACCTAGCGGCCGATATAGCTCCGCTGTGTTTATGTAGAGAATAACTATTTTTGACACATGTTGATGAAGAAGGTGGAAATCTTTGATAGCTCAATGCAGTGGCCAGGAAAAAAGTGGCAAAAATAGCTGCAAAAATACACAATTGAAGATTTCATCATACTTTGAATATATCACATCGGATCATCCCTAAGAACATGTAAACCAAAGCTATCTGATGAGTAGTTTTTTGAGAATAAAATTTTCTGACCAAAAATGGCAACAATTGCCCCAAAAACAAAAATTGCAGATATTATCATAATTTCAAAAGATCAAATTTAGTTCATCTATAGAAACCTGTATACCAAATTTCAAAGCTGTTAGACCAGTACTTTTTGAGAAACATATGTTTTGACCAAAAATGGCTAAAATTGCCCCAAAAATACAAAATTACAGATTTCATCATAATTTCAATAAATATCATTAAGGTGATCTGTAGGAACGTGTATACAAAATTGCAAAGCTATCAGATGAGTAGTTTTGGAAATACACATTTTTTGACCAAAAATGGCAAAAATTGCCCCAATACAAAACTACACATTTCATCAGAAATTCAATATATATTACTTAGTTCACCTATAGAAACCTGTATACCGAATTTCAAAACTATCAGACCAATACTTTTTGAGAAATACATTTTTTGACCAAAAATGGCAAAAATTGCCTTAAAAATGCAAATTTGCATATTTCTGCACAATTTGAACAAATCTGAAAAAAATCATCCCTAGGGACATATGTACCAATATCAAAGCTATCTGACGGGTATTTTTGAAGAAGAAGATTTTTAAAGATTTTTTTACCAAAAATGACAAAAATTGCCTTAAAAATACAAATATGCAAATTTCACCACGATTTGAACAAACTTAAGTGAGGTCATCCCAAGTGAACTGCATACAAAATTTCAAAGCAATTGGACTTGCGGTTTCAGAGGAGAAGGCAATTGTTGACGGACGACGACAACGGACGACGACGACGGACGACGACGGACAACAACGGAAAATCAACCTATTTGATAAGCTCCGCGTCGCTGACAGCGGAGCTAATAAAACAGAGCGGCCTTATCATAACAGTTTTGTCGTGTATACTCTCAGAGGCCGAGAGTAGGGCTTCAAATTGTTTCGATGTATACCGTTTTACGACAGGCATGCAAAACACACCTTCATGCTGGGATGTACGCCTAAATATCGCAAAAAATACGTCTTTAAGATTTTACGGTATCATTAACTGATCGTGTTGCGATCGTTTTCAGCAGTATAGAGTGTCTGTCAAACATTTCAGAATCATTTTAAAAGGCGATGAGACCCAGCATTCGCTCAGTGTAAACTTTTCAATCAGAAAATATGCATCAATTTCCGCGAGTGGCGACTTGTGCCATTCATGTTGTCTGCAATTTCTATAATCGAGAAAAAGTTACGATACTTGTCCTTTTAATTAAAAGTGTAACTTCACCTGTTTCTTCATGAATGCAACGGAGGCCACATTCAAGAACATTTATTTTTTGAAAAATTTTGAAAGTAAGCCAAACGTCATATCAAAATACATACCAAGTTTTTCTTCCTTCTGTTTTACATTACAATTAAAAAAGACGTCGTGATCAATGTTTGCATAAAAAATTATTCACAAACTCCCCTTACTCATGACCGTTTCAGGGTACTGAGGTATTTACTCACTCCTCTACAACTCACGTTGGCTAATTTCAGAAGCGATTTTTAGCTCGCAAACCATTTTCAAATCACAATATCACATGCCCTGGTGTAGTGTCGATTTTACACAGCCATGTAGAGAACATCATCTCCCATAGATTGACATGAGAGACAAACTGTCTCGCTTTCATAGTCAGCGCATGAGCCTATATTCTCCGGCCCCTGGGTGTTTGACATCAATTTATCGTCTGAAAGTGGGGGATTTTACAAGGCTAGAAAAAAGTCAAATTCTCCTGTTAGTCCCATAACCCCCCCCCCCCCCGGTGGTTGAAAACATTGATAAATGTGTGCGCATGACAGTGAGGAAGATAGGGGCTGTGATCTTTTTCAGATTCCAGATCATGTAGCTGAATGATGCATTCACTTACACTATTCTGCAATCTATGTGAACAATAGTCCTTTTGTATTTAAAAAAGGACATGAAAAATTACATAATTAGATTAAATTAAAAATTAAATATTACAGCATTCAAAAGCATAGTATTAGTCAAGAGAGTGTTTACTTTAATGGTCATTAACAACTGCATTTATTGAGGGGTTTTCTGTAAGGACCTGAAGCTTTGGCTTGGTACAGGCCCTTATGACCTAAAGCTATTTTCTCTTAATTTCGAACACTGGTTCCCGACGTTGTAAGGCCTCCCCACCACATGTGGTTGGAGGCTGTAAAACGTCGGGAAACACACAGCATCGTACGCAGGGCTACGTAGACTGCAGCTGCCCGATGTTTGTGTCTGCCATTGCGAGCTAGCGATTGATCTCTGATCCAGTGAATACCGCTGAGGACGCTTGACCCGAAGTAATTTATACCTTGTTGATTGACGCGTAAACTTGACATCTCTTAGATCGCTGATAAGGAATATTTACAATGCGACTAATCAGATTCCCTCGGGTTTAAAAAAATACACGTGTAACCGCGACTTTAAAGTCGTATACGCGTTATGCTAATGCCTCAGACATCGTTTGGCATGCTACCCTAAAGGTTTAACGTGTTACTCTTCATGTAAGCGGAGGACAAGAATCAACACTCTCAGCCATTCCCGGGCCCGTTACAGTGTCTGGGAGCTGGATGTACTGAGCAGAAAAGAGGAAAGTCCTAAAAATACAGCTGAAGATTGGAGATTGTACAGTTAATCTGACGCCAGACAAATTATTTTGATTCCGATGCGTTACCAACATTTAGCAAACTTGGACAGGCATCGGTCAGGCAGACATAAAGTATTCATGCGTTCAAATGTATCCCATTCCAAACAAAACGGCTCCTTTCAGGGATCAATCAAACTGTCAGTGTCTAAACCTTCGATCTGTCTCTCGTGTATTTACGATTTATCTGTGTTAAAATCGTCAATGTTTTCCATGGATGTCTCTTTTGATACGTGTACCATTGCTTTTACGACGATATAAATGGAATCAGTGCGTATTCGTGCGTATATTCGACCACAAAATGACGTAATGCTGAGAGTATGTTGACGGAGCAAAGTGTTAATATATTTTTCCGAGCAAGCGTTCATACACTTTCGCAACTCGCGTGACTCTTTATGATTGACCGCAATTTGTATCTCAACTGAGCCTTATTTCTATCAATCATGAGCTTAACATTTGGTAATTAATTAGTCATAACACGCAACATCCTTCGTTTGTAAACATCAACTAGCGTGGTGGATATTTAAAGCTTAGAAAGCACGTAATGTCTTCGGAAAAAGTCCTCTGTTCTGCAGAACGATATTATTTTGCAGACCTCGATTGTACACTTACACTGAAAGATCTGTCTCTCAAGGGCGCTATCTATGTTCTCCACTTGGAAAGGGGCGTAGAGAGCGCCCTCGAGCGTCGGATCTTTCTGTCCAATCTACGATGCAAACCCTTGCAACTGACATTGCCTGCTCATAAATTCGCCGATGCATGTTAATCAGTTGCTAAAAGCGCCAGCTGTATGTATTTCGGGGAAAATGTAAATGAAGTGAATTTGCTCAGAGTTTTGGTAATGAGGAGATTATTGACGATGAATTTTCCTGCCATTGTTGTGGCAATGCGGTCTATGATATGTCAGACCTAAAGTCTGTGGAGTTATTGTAGTCGACCACAGCTTCTTGCTTGATGGAGAGACTGTCAGAGTGAAAAGATCGTTACCGGTAGGCTCTGCAATGCAAGGGTACAGAGTCACTTGTCCGTGTTGACTAGGTGTGTGTATAGCATCAGCGACTTATACAGCGGTACAATGTGTAAAATTTCGACTGACGATTTTGACTGACTAAACCAGCGATGATTCGCTTAAACAAGGAGGTAGTTTCCCACATGGCTTTAATAAGCATGAAACGAGAATATTTACACGGCACATATCCCTGGCCTTTCTTCCAGATCATATATATTGTTCCTGCGCTATCTTAAGGGCATACTATCCTCTTGTAAAATAAACGCAAGGTTTTCATCTAAGTGACGTGTGCAGGTGCGCAATTTAATTTCTTTCCCTAACGAGTGTCGATCGACTCTGTACTGCCGCGTGTACTAAAATACTTCTCTGAGGGTTGCACCAGTAATGCGACATATAATGATGTAACATTCCCGGGAGATTTACTTTCTGACAATTGGACCCGGTCAAATGTACTTCATTTTAATGCTTTCAATCACATTAATGAGTGTTGGTCAGCCACGACGCAAACACTTAGACAACTACAATGTAAGGCAGATTAGGCCGCGTTCAAAAAAAGTGGTGAGGGGGGGGCTGGGGGAATTCAGGGGGATTCGAAAATTTTTGGGGTAGTCGAGGGGGGACTTGAAAGTTGTGCTCTGCCTATAGGGGGGGGGACCTGAAAATATTTTGACTCCCAACATTTTGATGTCGGCCAATGGTTCTAATGTTAGTAATAATTAAACAAAACCCAGAACCGCTTTGTCTCATTTTATGTCTTTAATCTCGAAAAAGTCTAAAAATGTATGAATGTCATTAAATTTTCGTAGAACAAGTTGGCCTTGTAATTGGGCAGGAGCTACAACTGTTGATAATTTTTCAATATTTCTATGCAATTTATCAAACACAGTTTCTTGGTGTCTATCTACAGCATGCTGCTGAAAAACACAATATTCAGTTTTTCAACAAAGCCCGTTTTTCCGAGTCTAAATATTGGTGATAATTGAATAATGCAAATGCACGGTACATGTAGGCTGTGTTGGCAAGCTGAATACTGGACAGCTGAACATGCTGTAGGGAGTAGAACAAGAACGCAATTGTTTAAACTGAACAAAAATATTGTCAAAATAAAAAGTTAATACAACTACTGCCCTGCTACTACATACTGGCAGTGAGAGTGATACATGTAGCTCTGACTCTAATGTAGTTTAAGAAGAGTTTTGGTCATAGGACACTCAATTGACGGTGAAACATACATCTACTTGTACACAAGATCCAGCTAGAGAGCAACACAATGGACTAACAGTTACCATGGAAGCTTGCATATGAGAACAATCAAATATTAGAGAAAAAAGATGGGGTCACCATACTTGATCTTATACACATGTACGATGAAAAGTCAGTTTTTCTAAAATCACTTAAAATCAATATATAAAACCATTGATTTCAAGTTCATGCAGTGAATGAATACGGCTCTACAACCTGCTGATAAGAGGTAGTGTTGAACATTTGCGTGCAGAACGACACATTACATGTTTTTTCACTCTGCGTGCATTCCTAACAAATATGCGGCTATATGGTAATTGGGGGAGGGGGACTTGAAAATTTTGAGGGTATGGAGGGGGGGGACTTGAAAATTTTTGAGGGTATCGAGGGGGGGATCTGAAAAAAATAAGATTTCAATCACGATTCCTCCAGCCCCCCCCCCCTCACCATTTTCTTTGAACGCGGCCTTATTTATTTCATCCTTTAAAATGTTTATTCGAGCACGAGAAAGTGGAAAACTGGTGTGATTACACACAATCACACTTAATTAGAAATGATCAAATTACCCAATCATTACCCATTTTCCATCCGTTCTCTTGATATTATTGTGATGTTTCATGATCAAAGTTTCCCTTTAAGTCAATGGTCACCTTTCTGTTGCAGAAATTTATAAATACAGATAGATTATGTATACAATAGAAACATAAAGACAGCATCTCTGAGTTTGTGTGATTCAACCAAAAATGGGAATTTGACGTCGAACTGTGTCATGGAAACTGTACTAGTTAGAAAAGAGTTGCATAGGTTAATTCTTTCCTACAATATTAACAAGATTAGGAATCAACTTAATACCTCATTGATTTTGAAAAAAAAAATTAAATTCGTTCCTCGAGGCAAAAGGGAAACACACTTCAGTTATCGCAAAAAGAGCTTATTTACAGTAATATCATAAATAATACTCAACGCTTGCCGCGTCGTCACTTACTCTGAAAGGTAATTTGAGCAGTGTTGTCCTTATATTTAAAAGTAGCCGGGTAATTTAAGAAAGTAGACGGGTGGAATGCGAGGGAGCGAAGCGACCGACGGGCGAGATTTTGGAGTGGAAATGGTGTTCTCTGGTGGCATATGAGGTGACATAAAACTCTGAGAGTGAAACGGCTTGTCAATAGGTCACCAAACTTTTGAGTATCACTATCGTCCATTATGCCTGTTCGCTTAGGTATTAAAGGTGTGCAAGTATTCACATCAAATGACTAGAAAATTCACTTCATGGGCAGAATCTTGAAAAACAGCTTTTTCTCGTCTATTGAACAATAAAATATACCCCTGAACTAAACTATGCATGGACTACCAGCCACTGCCACCCGGGCTACCAACTTCAGAAAATGGTAGCCCAAGTGGACTACCAGGGGAAAAAGTTAATTTCGAGCCCTGAATCGACAGTATTCTAATAAAACACATTTACTTTTGTTTAAAAAAACATCGGTAAGATAATTCGCTGTAACGGTATTTGCGTTTACGCAAAAAAATGCGTATATAGACAACTCATAACAATGAAAAAATGCGTAGAGAGTCAATCCAATGCGTAATAATAAGCTTATTACGCATTGGATTGACTCTCTACACATTTTTTCATTGTTATGAGTTTTTTATACGCAAACGATAATAGTAAAATGTTTGCGAAAGCACTCTCCGCGACTGAACTTAGGCGACAACCAGACGGGATGAGTGCCCGCTTGACACTAAATTTGTTGCACATTTCTGTCAATCACTCATTTGTGTGGAAAGTTTCGGATTCTCTGGGTGTAGTCTGAAAAATCGGCATCGTAGCTCAGAGGCACGTTATCATGTCAGCTGTGCCTATGAACTTACTACGTTGCTAATTTTCAGGCGAGCGATAGTTTCTGAAACTTATGACACAAAGTGAGTGATTGACAGAAACGTTGCAACAAATTAAATGCCAACCGTGCATGATCATCGCGTCTCGCTGTCCCCAAATTTGATCAAAGCAGATATGCAGCATGGCGTCGGAAGGAAACAACTCTATTTTCTTTCAAATTTGCTCCACGAGTCCGTGAAAAAAAATGATTCAGAGGGTCCATCGAAAGACACTATCGGGCAACCCACCATAGAAAACATGCAGAAACGCAGTGATATTGAACCCATGCCGGAATCCAAGATGTATTGTCCTGTTGTCTTAAACAATGGGGGATCAGCGCCACGGTGAAGCCGTGAGCCGTGACGATGATGCGCCGGTCGGCAACGGTCGGCAACACACATGCCTGTGACCGTTGATTCTGGTACGTAAAAATAATCAATGAAAATAGAATACCCCTTTAAATAAAAGTTGGTTCTAAAAAAATCAGTTCAAGCTCATTTTTTTTAATCTAGAAAATGCGTCGGTATTGCTTGAGAATAACTTGATTTGTTGAGAAGATCATACTCTTAGTGACGTTGGCAGCTAGCGCAGGGGCGGAAAACTAGCTTGATGAACTTTGAATCATCCATCGAAATCACATCTTTTCGGCGCTTTTTCTCTCACAAATTCAGCGATATATATTGAAGTTTTTCATTCATAAACTAAATGCATTGTTTGAATCAAGTATACCTTTTGAACGGGCTTTCCTCGGGAAAAAAATATTCCATCGGCAAGGTGCCAGTGGCATGGGACGTAGTGTCATGTGATTATTATTCATGAGCTGTCATTACTATTCATGAGGGCATGTATATCTCTCTTAGCCCACGTGTACTCAAGCCAGTCTCAAGCTTAGCATTATTCTATGTACGTAGCTTAGAGGTAGTGAATAAAGTAGCCTCTTAGATTACATAGTACTCACTGTTTCCAGTCGTCTTTACATCCCTTCATCATTGGAATACCAGCCTTGCCGGCCCCGACACGCTACCACTTAACCGACAATATCATCATAACCTCGGTTATATCACAACATGCACTGGCTGGGAAACTGGATGCCCTCTGGGGCCCGGCCTTACAACACGTGAATATTCCCGTGGAACTAAATCTAAATCTACAGCGTGTTTTACTGATCAATCGAAGTGTCAAACATCCTTGTAAGCTTTGGTCACATGCGTCATCCTTTGTATTCCGAACCATCCAAATAATGACCATAATTTTAAAACAAATTACTGTCCTGCATTCTCTAGTAAAGGTGAGAATATTGTAGCACATATTGCCACCATGCAAGCGTTCTCCAGGATTTATCTTAAGAATGCCTGTTGCAATTGCTATCTTGCGTCACTTTAGTTCAAAACGGAAACCAAAAATATTACTACACTTTTTCAGAAATGTTTAAACATTATTTTCACCAAATAATATCACACTGGGCTGAGCTAATAAGCTCTAGCAGCTATATAATTTCAATAAAGTAGCAGTTTGTAGGAGATGGGTTTTTGGTAAAGTCATTTTAAGATACTCCTCTTCGTCACTGGTGTTGATAGCCTCGTACTTGTAAGTGTGCGGCCAGCTCTAGTCCGGTTCCCTTCGTTAGAACAGCGCAGCCAACGGCAGAAAGGGGGCAGGGAACCTGACTACGCCAGCTCCTGTGACCGACAACTACGCACTGCAGCGTACTTTGTGCCACCGGTGGCGGTGACCGGGCGGGTGAGAGCGTGCGTGGAGCGCCCTAAGCCCCCTTTTACGAAAAAGGTCAGGTATGTCGACTAGTCTGATTCCCTGCCCAATTTCTACGAAAAGGGTCAGGTATGCGCCATTCCATTCACGGCACTGATTGCACGACACTATGGGACATGTTGATTGGCTAAGGGGAGCACCTGCGTCTGCTGTGTCCGCTGCAGGGTTATATGTTGTGTCAATTTCAAAAACCGTTAAAAAATTAACTCTATTCTGTCATTCGGGTGAAGTACGCTCTTTCACAAAAGAATCACCTCGTACGGCCTCGTACGACGTTTTTCTTAATGCCTTGTGTAATGTTCATGTAACTTCCCTCCCTGCTTTGTTACTGAGTTGCTATCAAGGGCGCAGTCATTTCGAACATTCCGGCCTGACATCAGGCGCCACGCGAATCCGCCAGTTTGCCCTGAATCTGGGCAAAATGGCCTGAGCATACCTGGCCCTTTCACAGTAAGTTAGGCTACCCACAACTCCCCTTGATTTGTTCACTCAGACATTTTTTGCCAAAGTTTTTTTCCATTTTATCAGTTTCTGAACAATTTTTAACTTACAATTTAAGTTCAGGTTTATTTGTTAAAACTGTTCCAAAATTATTGTTTATGTTTAAAATTTAAGAGTAAATTGAATGAGAGGTCGATGTTTGGAGGTGCTAAAAATTGCACACTTGTCAAGATAAAGTTATCAGCAACTAAGGTGGTCTCATCATGCCACCTGTTAGACATGCAGACTTCCTTTGTTACGAACATGAAAAAACAATAAATACCCTTTCTTTTGCCAACACAGATGCAACATTCCCTTAGTTTCCTTGGAAATATTGTGTATGGCTGTCAAAAGTCGTCGTCGACGAAATTGCAAAATTGCTATCTCCTCCGCGCAAAGGGGTTGATCTTCTCATTATTCACAATGAGAAATCAGAAAATTATGATTATCAGAACTATGTTGCCAGAATTTTAAAATATGGACCGAGTTGTTCTGTGTACAGAAGAAATTTGCTTCAGTTCAGTGAGTGATCTTCGTTTGTACAGATCATGGAGAATTGTGGGTACCCACACTTACTGTGCCTTTCCGTTAGCACAGCGCAGCCAGCGGTAGAAAGGGACCAGTGAACCAGACTATCGAACAGTGTGATATGATTTATCCCAAACAAAAATGCACAGGGTTATCTGTAAGTTTTAGTACTGACGGTTGACATTTTAAAATACTTTTTGACAGCAATGATACCACTTTTCATTGGCCACACCTTCTTAATCATATTTTTGGCTGAAAACAACGACTAGGTTATATTTTATAAAGGTGACAAAAATGACTGACGCTCAAACAAAGGGTTAACACTAATCATCTCCCCTTCTACTCCCAATGTACAATTAATGGATGGAGTTTAATCTAAACATGTTAGGTCTTTTAAATTATAATTGCATGTAACACGGTTAGAACTAATTTGGGATAATAAGATGGTGAAGTAATGTCGATTTAATCTACAAATGTAATGTCATCTGCTTTTCTTTTTACATGACACATTTGTTTTTAAGAGTAATTTGCGATATTGCAACATTCAGCTATATTTCACCTAAAACTGTTAAGAAATTTGCGAAATATGAAATCCAATTATCCCAAATGAGTTCCGATCGTGTTATGATGCTATCCTTTGCTATGTTTTTGCAAAGACACTGGTGATGAAGCAAATGGGATAAAAAGAACGCCCAACACATGATAAGATTCAGACCGTACTCGTTTTACGACGAAAGCCTAAACGACCCTGTGGGGGAAATATGCTATACAGTAACTTGGTCGATAGCCCGTCGGGATGCGATGTTGATTGATCCAGTTGATCCCCCATCCAGTACAAGAAGAAATACGCTGGTTACACTTCAAAACACATGATGAACTTTAACATTAACTTTGCCTTATTTTTTTGTCAGTAAGTAGTGTTGAGTATCGTTAGATTTCTATTTCCCCGGTTCCGCTCGCTTGAACTTTCGTGCCATTGCGACTGCAATTTGAGAAAATTCACATGTTACCCCTGAGGCATGTAAGAAGGCGTGTTAACGCTTCCGCCAATCGCTGCAATTATTACATCCCCAGTGAAATCTTATCCTATGTAAATTTCCATGTGTTGGAAAGCCTACTCAAGAACGCTCAATCTGATTGGGCATGATACATACGTACGCAAGGTCAAATGTAGGTTCTTTTCTTTACGGAATTACAATATTTGTGTTTTATCGCGGTGTGTTTTGGCAAATTTCAATTCGTTTTTTTCCATTACTTCAGAAATTTAAATGCCAATTATACAAGGCTTAAATGAAAACACGAGATTTAGTACTTTACATCAGCCGGCAGGCTACGTCTTTTTGAGACTCCCGGGCGGCTATTTTTGCCCGCCTTTAGCGAGAACACTGATAAACGGACGCTTTTTGATTATATTCATTTTTCAAGTTGACTTAGCAGTTTTATAAATTTACTGCTTGCAAATCTTGCTGGAAAAGCTATCGAAGCTGGGCTTTGACGTACAATGACGCAATCAGAATCATGGAATTGCAATGGCAGCGACCATATCGTCAACAATTTTAAACCCATGTGGACTTAATCCAAAACTCTAGCCACATATTTATATAATGATCGCAATTTCAAAAGAAGACAAAAGACAGAAACACCTAATTATCTCATTAGCACCTAAGTTAATCCCAATCCCGGGTATACTGTGACGTCAAACTGAAAACTCAAGATGATTATATATTTATCACATGAAAATCTTCTTATTTTCCTTTTGACGTAGATGGATCAAAATTATTGTAACAAATTGCAAGACTTTGAGAGAAGATTTGTATTTTAGTTACACGGATTACTTTCATTTCATGAGTAAAGCGGCCCGTCACCCAGGAGATGCCTTCATTCGTAAATCCCACCAAGTTGAAATTTTGATACATAGAATAGTTTTCCACCAATGAGACATACGGATTCGGTCACATGAATGTGTTAATCATTGTCTCGCGCTATACCGATACCAAGGCAAGTCGGCCATCGGCTGACCTAGCTTTCACTGCACTAGCGACAGATAACCATAGTTTTCAGAGTTATTTAGAATATTTACAAATATATTTATGAAGTAAATGCAACGACACGGTCGAAACACTAATTCTCATTCTTAAAGATGCCGTTGATTTTGACTGGCTGTTGCAACAGACAATCAATATCAGTTTCACAGTAAAGACGGTCCGTGTGTCAATAAGAATCTTGGAGTTTTTTTTTATTCAGAGAAATTACATATCTGTTTGCTAATGATAATACTTCCGAATGATATCCACAAATTTCAAACCCTATACATGTCTAACACAACGCAATTTAGAGCTGTTTTTACAAGACAAGTTGTAGAGATATCATGCAACAAACTGGGTGATCAAACCCAAGCAAACCGTCAAAACTTCAATGATCCACTATATTGTCTGTACGCCTGTCTCACAGTTGCCATGTACTGCCTTTTGCTGTAACAGACCAATTCTTATGTTTGTGACGAGGGACTGCGCCCGGGTATGTCATTTTGTGACATCCTGAAAATATGATGCTTGGGTCATCGATTTGCAGCATCTCCTGTTTTGATGAATCATTCAAAATCGTCTCGCAAAGACTTGGGTGCATCATATCACCCACTATGTAAAAGTGGTTTAGGATGTAGCTGTACAAAAATGTGGTACAATAGCGTCCCTTCAGCATATTGCACAGTCCTGCCAATATTGGTAATTGCCACCGATTTGATCTTCAATTTGCGATTAGCTCTAAAGTTTCCGTTCGTTTAAATTATTAAAACAATACCATTTCTGGCTGGTAGAAAATGTGCACTACTGCAAAGTGTAAGTGTGGGCTTTGTCTATTCTTACTGCACTTCGAAATCAAAATGTCACAGGTTGCGGTATTTCAATTTGCTTAGGCAGAGCAGGTCACATTGACATCATGTTTCTGGGTTTGTTAGGTCGCAGTAATTTAGGTAAAATGTGCCTAAGCTCGGGCACGGATATTCGTGATCGGACTCTAACATAATACCTGTAGGAGCTTATTTTACAACTATTGTACAGCTATTTTACAGCGGAGTAAGAAAAGTTGTAACCGCCTTACTTTTTTCAAAAATATTGTCACCATCCAGTTAGTACAGGGATGGCGGCCTTTTTAGTGTTAAAATACCGATAGCGATTAGCTAGATTAATTTTCTAGTATCAAATTTGTAGAGTGAGCCCCTGATTTAATTCTTGAATTGGTTAAGAGAACGCCCTAAAGTGTACGTTGATTTAAAAACGAGGGTAGATCTCAATTCAAAAGTTGACCATGGTGGCGCAAGATAAAAAGTTTGTATTGTTGTTGCCACCATCCTAGACTTGGTTCAAGTCTGTGATTTGTGAATGTTTGAGTGGGGTTAACGTAATGATTTGTGTTCTGTTTTCATGTGAAACGCGTGTGTGGGGTAAATGCAATGAGTTGGGTGAACGCTATACAGGGGAGTTTCTTCCGGAAACACAGTCTTGGCTTTCTTGCATGATCTGCATTGCTCTAAATTATTGATGAGATGACGTTTGTATTTACCGATTATTACTCATAAGATGACATCATCGTATTTGGCATATTGGGAGGAGTTGCCTCTCGATCCCCCAAGATATGTGCATAAAACTTGTACGGCGTTGTTGATAAAATTGTCAAGCGCAATCAGTCCCACCTAAGTGCACGTGATGAGGGCCTTTTTTCATCAGCGAAAACGTAATCGGACTAGCCTTCCACTACGCAAGTCGTATCAACATTTTGGTCGCTTATGTAGCCTATACAGGTTTTTGTTCATCTGTTTAGTTTTGTTTTTTTCCGTTCAACTTCTAGGCTTCTACATTCCCTGAATTTAACTTCCGACAACATTTCTCTTGTAATTTCACATGGTTGCGATGGTCAACCGATCATTTTTAAACGCTGCCTATGTGCGAACTTTATGCCATATTTGCTACTCGCGTAACGTACTCGATGTCGATCTGGACGCTAGAATAACCGGGCGAAGGTTGTCAATCATTTTGTATTTGCTGCCAGTACTGTGCAAGAAGTCAAAAGTCGGTGAATCCGGCAGAACCTATCTCACTACTGCGCAGACTCAAAGGTAACGCGTTCAAATTATCGCGAGGAAACCTGGCCTAGGCTGCCAAATTCCAAATAGGTTTGTATGAAATGGGAGAGACACACGAAAAAGTATTACAAAAGATTTTTTTGGAAATTCACCGACTTGAACCAAGTCTACAACAATCCCCCAAAAACACGGGAGTAGATTACCCAAACGAGCAAACGCAACTGAAAAGGACCCTAAATACACTATTACACGAAATAAATATTAAAGTCATGGTTCATGTGTCCTTCATTCAACGAATTTGCAACAGCTCCAGCTCTAGGCAGGGACCTTTGGACCGTCGCTTCGCGAAGCCTTTCGGACATAATAAATGAGGAAGAAGGTGAGCAAGTGTAGTAGCCATGAATGCTCACCAACAATTTTGAATGGACAGTTTCGCGCTTCAAAAATCCAATAAACCGGATTGATCAAGGGCAACATTAACATGCTTCATACACTGTAAAAATAGCGGACGCCAGACGCGTCTTTACGCGTTCAAAATGTACATGTCGGTGTTCAAATTTGAACGGCTAGTGTTCATATTGTTAACACCAGTGTTCATAATATTAACAATGGTGTTCTTAACCTGAACACGTAGTGTTAACAACCATCTCCTTCAAGTGTTCAAAAACTCAGCATCTCAGAAATTTTACAATACTGTGAAACAATTAACAATCTTTTGTTTTTTTTTTACTTTACAATGGCTATATTAAATTTTATTACACCTCACTCATTGAGCGTGCACTGCCATTGGTTAAACACGACTCACGTGACATGTAAAAGAACGTGATGATGCCCTCTGCGAATGTGATGATGCCCTCTGCGAACTTGATGATGCCCTCTGCATTTGATATTACATGGATGACGTCATTTTACTTACTGCGCATCCTTTCTGCGCAAAACAAATTGTCGTTCGCTTGATGTACTTTGCAGTTGGCAACTTATGGCTGCGAAACGTCATGCAGAGCTGTCACCGGCACAGTTAGACGATATTTTGATGCAAGTAAACAGCAAACGAACGAAAATGGCAACAAGGAATGCAATTTCTGTGTTCAGCGACCATGCAAGCAACAAATTTGGATACGCCACCGAGGAGATCGGCAAACTTTAGCGGCAACCCTATAGACTCGGCACTGACAACATTTTACGCTGAGGTTCGGACTCAGAAGGCGAACTGTACTCGAAGAAGTCTTTGTGTTTTTGTTTCTTTGCATGTTTGCTTGTTCGGTGTAATAAAAATAATAACACATGAGAGCTTGGGCAATATCACGATTTTTTGCCTGCCCTCGGGCTGGTGGTCATGATCGAAATACTGATGATGCCCTCGCCTACGGCTCGGGCATCATCAGTATTTCGATCATGACCACCATCCTTGTGGCAGGCAATAAATCGTGATATTGCCCCGCTCTCATGTGTTATTTATTTAAAACTACTACCTCGCTGTCCGGCAAACGTACACGGATTTTGGTGTAACGAATTTCCCACTAAGTGAAAAATATTTCCGGTCTACAATTGCTGAAAGCATGATTTTTCTAAAAAAGAAAGTATACAAAATAATTTTATACATTTATTACGAGTTGAAATTTTGAAAATTTGAAACGAAAATCAGAAAACCATCATGAACGTTTTAATTTTAACATCGGCGTGCAAGAGGCGTTCTATTTCTAAACACTTGGTGTTCAATTTTGGTGCTTTTTCCTATCCCATGATGCATCAAAACGGAAGTTGCGACATTTTTCTTGTAAGCGCACCCTGAAGTCGTGATCGTGCGGAAGCAAGACCAGAAAGGGTAAGTTTTCTCTCCAAAATAGTAAAATGTGTTAGATTTTGAAGCATCTGTATTAATATCCTTCGAAATTAATCGTATTGTACTTTGAAATAGCTTAACTACGTAAAGAAACCTTTTTTCTTTTAGTGGCTGGTATACCAACAACAAGCTGTGAATACGCAGTGGTATTTTTTGGCCATGGCATATCGATCGATCTCACTCGGGTCAAGGGTCATTGCAACACAACTGTAGCGATAACCCTTGACCTGAGCGCGATCGATACGCCTTGCATAGTACCGCTGCGTAATCACAGCTAACACATGTCTTTTAGTAGAGACAATCGCATGTAAAAAATCAATTAAACATTGTATAGTATACAATGTATTATATCAGCATAAAAGAGTTTGGCTTTTTTATTTTAATCAGTTGATGACAAGAAGAAGCCAATATTTTGTAACAGTATTGAAAAGTAGCACTGTATATGAAAGTCTCCCCTTTTCCTTAACCTAATCAGCTCCTTGTCTTTCATTTAAAGTCTCATCTCGCCATATTACCTAGTGTTGCATTATTTTCAGGATGTAAAAAGTTGGATATAACTGAAAATCGAAGAGTTGTTCCAGAAGGTGGTGGTACAGATAATGAAGAAGATGAGTGTACAGGTAGCTGTCTGGAAACAAGCTTGAGAACCTCAGTTCATCTCTAATGTAGATTTAAACTTCCGAGGGTCAGTAACTGAATTTTGATAAGTTTCTGTATATTTTTCTGAATTAATCTAAGCTTTGGTAGCATGCTATGATCAACTAAATGTTGCCGGAGAATAAGCTTTCACAGACGTGTAGTCTCCTTTATCAGATGCAAGGATGGAATGAAAAATAAGAGCTGAAAGCGACGGAAAATTCAGAGTAAAAATGTCCACTCTGAATTACTGAATTTTCTGAAATTTTCACTCTGGATTTTCTGTCCCTTTCTGCTTCAATTTTTCATTCCACCTTGCATCTGATAAAGGAGACTTCACGTCTTTGGAAGCTTATGCCCTTCTAACATTTAGTTGATCATAGCATGCTACCAAACCTAAGAGAATTTTGTATTGTAGCTCAACACGTCTCTTGTTCTTAGCAACTGGTTTTTAGCTTTGCCGTCAGCTAAATAGGTGGATGTGTAGCATTGCCCTCAAATTTGTACATACCAAGGTTTTTCTTCAAAACAGCCTGTACGAATCCTTTAATATTTGGATTACAGGTCCCCAGGGATTACCCTAATCACATATGTTCAAATTATGATGAACTATGCAAATATATATTTTGCTATTTTTGGCAAAAATCTTCTTCTCTTTTACTGACGTCTTCAATATTCGGTAAACATGTCCAAATTTGTGCTAGTTGTGATGAAATATTTAAATGTTTATGTTTCATGGCAATTTTCGTCATTTTTGGTCAAAAAATCTTTAAAAATTATCTTCAAAACTGCTAATTGAACAGCTTTGATATTTAGGACACAGATCTCTACTAAAAGCCTTTTTCAGATTGTTCAAATTATGCAGAAATTTGGAACTTTGTATTTTTAAGAAATTAAAGACATTTCAAACATTTTTTAAGATATGAGGGATTACCAGAATGTGATATATATACGTTATGATGAAATCTACATTTTTTTAATTTTAAAGGTGACTTTTACCATTTTTGGTAAAAACATTTGTATAAAAGTTAATAGCAAGGTACACCAGAATTTGAAATTTTTGAGTAGATTTTTGAAATGTCACCGATTTATTTCATTGTTTATTTAAAGATATTACAAACAAACAAACCTTTTTGTTTATGAAGGACTTTGTTGGACAAGGAAATAGGTTTTACCCTGCCAAGGACCAATTTTCCCCACTTTCTGCATGTTGTGCCTTACTGTGACACTTTGACAACTTGACATGTTGTGTTTACTTTAATGTGGACAACTATATACCATGTGCACTAGAGAAGCCTTGACTAACTTCTTTTTTTTCTTCAAAATTTACAATTGTCAACAATGAAGTATGCATTCCATACATATATGTATTTTCAACACAATAAGTAAGTCAAATTTTGAGCTTTTTCAGATGCTTTTTTGTACATTTTAAAGAGGTATGAACCTTAAAACGTAATCCACAATATTTCAGTAAAACCTGTTTTGTCATTACTTTGTTCATATTTTTTAAAACGATCTACAGTGTTCATGGGGATTTTCATTGCTTATGTTTTTGATGGGAGGGTGATAACACCGTTGGTATGTTCCTCTGACAAACTTTGCAATGTTTATTTGCCCTTTTTACAGTAAATTATTGTGTTTTACTCTAGAAATGCTTTGTTTATTTTAGAATAAAATAATTTATTGAATATCAGTGGTCGTAATGTTATTTCAAGGCTTGAACATACCGTGAACGCCCAAAATAAAGGTGTTCAACAAGCGCGCATTATGTGTTCTAGCCTTTTACACACTTATCGTTGAACGGCGTCCATGTGTTCAAAAAGTGTTACAGCCCTTTGAACGCGTAAATGCGTTCAATTTTTTGAACACATTTCATGTGCAAAGTGTGTTCAGATATGGAACACCATGGTGTTCAATTAATGTCTGATGAACACGTAGCGTTCAAAATCTGCACACGTGTGTTAAAAAATTGAACGTTGGTTGAACACGTAGTGTTAAATTTCTGAACGTCTGGACGCGTTCAAAAAGTGTTACAAAAAGGCGTTTAATTGGTGTTCTATCCTTGAACACTTAACTTTACAGTGTAGTAATCACACTGGTGCCAAAAATCTTATAATAATAACTAAATACAAGACTATGCTTATGGTACTCTTATATTCGGATATCAGCACATACATGTCAAGTGGAGATGTTCAAGGCGCCAGTCAGCCAAATGTTCGAGTGTAAGAATGATTACATTCCTTCAATCCCCCACACGTAGAGGGAATTCCACCAAGGCAATGAAGCAAGATTTATTACTATATATAAAAAACTGTATTTGATTTTAATGTACGGATATGACTTTGTTGTGTATGGACTGGTACTTGTTTGTTATTTATTTCTGCTGTCCTGTTTGTGTTTGTTATATTGAGTTTGTCTCTGTTGAACTTATGTCTATTATGTCGATTCTGGCTTGATTCTATTGTTCTGACTCAATTCATCTTGATTGCCACATTTTTGTCAACTAGCAACACTGGTAGATGGCGTTCAGTTACAGAAAAAGATGGTTTCATACACAGCAGAATCTCTGAATTTTAGCAGTGTCCAGGAAGGTTTGACTTTAGTAGTAACATATTTCTTGTCCACTGTTGTTAGAATGCAACCGCATAAGGGAAATTCTTTTCGATTATACTAGCGAGATCATGATTAGGAGTCTGCCTATTACATACATCATAAACTTTCATGCGAAATCTTGGATTTAAAGTTAAACATATAATTCCATAGGCAGTTTCAAAATTATATTATCAACGTAACAGAAAGTGTGAAGTAACGGAAAGGTGCGTGTGTTATTTTCAAGAGATCGACATGCACTTAAGCTGCAATGTTGAATACAAATATCCAAGGAAGGCCTGCTTCTCTAAAGGACTTCCAAATGGCAAAATTCGCGAAAAAAACTATCCGATGAGGGTTTGGCAAAATATCAGGGACTAACATAAAAAATATTGTGTAAATTTTACATCTTGACGACCTTATTAACCTTGTCAGGGAAACCTACTTTAATAGTGTTTCTTACAAAAGCGAATTCATGTGGCGACCAACGTATCTGGGTGTCGTGTGCTTCTCGGCTGTATATATTCAATTCAGTGTGTAAACTTCAATATTGTCAAGTAAGCACTTTAATCAGAGGTGATTGTATGATATAGCTTTACATACCTGTCTGAAAATCACAGAGAGTCGTAAAGGCATAGGCGATACCAATCGGTCGATGTTCACTCAGAATTGTGTAACCAATGCACGATGTAAAGATCAATGTAGGTATGCTTCTATACCTCCCGTATGTCAGGCCTCCCTTTGCAGCGTCTCTTAAGTATTTGCCAGAGCAGTTCACATGCAAATATAGAAATTATCATATATCTACATTCACGTGCCTGTGTAAAGCTATGGGAGAAAGCGCCCTTAAATCCGTGCATTGTTTACGTATCACGCCCCGCCCTGGTGCCAAAATATGGGCAATCGCGTGCATTTTGAAGCACCTTGATTCTGGTTACTACGCGCGTTGCTATCCACAAAACGTTCCATTTGTACAAAAAGCCAGCGCAAGATTATGAAAATGTCTGCTCGCTTAGATCTTAATGGCAAGAGGCGACAGTGGAGCTGCGCCGGTGACATCGGCTTAGATTTCTACATTCTAGTGAAATCTTGTGTGTTCTAAGTGCGTGCCTGCTCAGAATAAATGACAATTAATCGACATCCCGCCTTTGTCCTTCTTTCACCTCGATTTCAGCCTGGATCTCTGTTGGTCATGTACAAGTACACATGTTGCTCTGCGCGTACTAGAATTCTACGGCAAACAAAAGACGTCTTCATATATACCAGTCCGCGACAGGAAGAGACTATGGCTTTTCTGAAAAAAGTTACTCAAATGGCGATGAATTTTTTATATCATACGCATTTTTTATCGCCAGATCAAAGTTGAATATTATGTAAACTACATATTTATCATTCCGTAAGTTATATGAAAACAACCTTCACGGCCCTGATACGGCTTTTGCGGCCCTTGGTCGTACGGCGTACGGGCCCTCGCACGCTTGCATTCCAGCCCCTCGCCCACACAAAAATTGACCAATTGGGATTATGGCCCGTCAACTAATTCTATTGTTCCCGCTTTTTTTACACAAATGTTGGGTTAGTATGATGTACTTGACACCTTCGGGAAACTGCACCTAGTTGGTTTGAAAGGCTCTTGCGATAATTCTGTATGGCCCCTTGTGATGTGTTTTCAGTGATTTAACAGTAGCCAAATAAATTACAGAGAAAGGAAGGTCAACAAAAAAATAAAAAGGATCAAACTAAAAGACAAAAATCAGGAAAAAAAATCAAACAAACAGGATGAAGTCGCAACCGAAAGAAAATGACACGAAAAGTAAAGGCTACAAAAACTCAATTTTCGTGAAGAATCTTTCATAGCACATAGGAATATGAGCTCTGAACAAAAGCTTGAAATTCATTCCAACACCACATCGTCCAGACAGGAAAGACCCCCTAAAGGATATCAACGGCTTCATACGGAAAATTATACTCAATAAATTATGAAAAACAAACTGTCCAAACAATATAAATTCAAAGTGAAATCAAACTCTGGACACAATAACATTATACAACACCAAACTCGAAAATTATTGCGAAGTAACAAAACTAACAATTGTTAATGTTCCCGTCAACAACAGCAAACGAGACATATTACGGGCTGAACAAAAGTAGACTGGCCCCGGTCGCCTAGCTTGTCTCGGCAGCTTAGTTACTGGCTGGACCATTGCGTTCACCCCAGTATCGACAAATCAGCCAACCAATTAGTGCGACATTCTGCTGAAGTTTACTCCTTCAATCTACACTTTTTTGATAAATTAATATGCCCACAGACTTGAAGCAAGTCTAAAACAGTGGCGCTCCCAACACTATCCAAAACACGGCTACTCTAACCGTGCCAAAAATAAACAAATAAAGAACAAACCATTCCGCAAGGGTACAGCATTGCCATCATCGACACAGCATATTACATAAAAGAGTGCGAAAGACAGCTTAGCAACGAACAAAACTACCTTAACTAACAGAGAACAACTCTGACACTGTCAAAATGGAAGAACACAAACTAGCTTCAGAATTGTAGGATAAAGAATACAGTGGTGGCGATACAAACTACAGCTGCACGAAACCACAGTTGTATCTAATATGTAGGAAGACCAATCATTAGCGGTTTTTCAAGTCGTAAACACAACATCTCTGAATTCATAGACTACTACATTAAACCGATCGTCGCCAAATAAAAAAAAACATACATACGGGATTCAACGGACCCTATACGGGAATACCCTATTCGTCGCTTTCGGCCTTCGTCCGGACGAAGGCCGAAAGGGACGAATAGGGTCTAGGCTAACGGAAAACAGAAACTGTCCGAATTCCGAACAATATAATTCTCGCCTCACTTGACGTTGTTTCTATGAACACAAACACTATGCACGATGAAGCAATGAAACAAAAACGTTTACAAAATAAAAAGAACACCCACGGAGCATATGTTATCTATGCTAACACTCATAATCAAAGGTAACTATCAACAAATCCTCGGATGGGCTCCCCACCATCCCAAGAAATAGCCGACATTAGATTCTACGATTTAGAAAGGAAATTCATCAAGCAGAACGTGACACGAATAACTCTCTGGTACAGATTCAGAGACGACATTTTCATATAATCTTTTACGGAACTTCACATGAATTAGTCGAATTCATTGCCAAATCAATAAACTAAACCTTACATTGGAATTTCCATATGAAAGTTCGACACAAGAGGTGACATATCTTGATCTAGTCATTTTCAAGGGCCAAAGATATAACAGCAAACAAATTATTGACACAAGAAGACACTCAAAAACAACATATACATTCCAATTCCTACACAAAGATTAATGTCAGGATGTCGTAAATATTCGATTTCTTATGTTGACAGTAGTCGACGACAGTGGCGTTGTCGGGTGGAATCCGTATAGTTGGAACAGCCATTTGTTTGCCAAGACGACCAAAAGTGCCAAGCGCATCTTCCACTACGACAGTAAAGTAAACTATGCACAACTAATAGACGGGGTGCAGAACGTCATTCTATGACAGATCGACGGTTTGCACCCCGTCAAGTTCTGTGTGAGCGCAGGGTTGTCATGTGGGTCATTTCGCCGTACGACCCCAGGCCGCAAAAGCCGTATAAGCGCCGTGAAGATCATCATGATAACACTCTTCATTTCTAAAATGCAATACAAATCAACAATCACAAAAAAGCCCACTCACAATAAAACCACATCATACTGTCTTCTTGGCACAGCGCCACACTCCCTGAAAGGCTATTGAATTTTAGTAACTATTGTGAAGATCGTCGATTCCATCTCTCTTTTAATAATCTTTCTTTGCGCTTTTCCACAATTTTCTTAAGATATATATATATATATATATATATATATTATATATATATATATATATATATATATATATATATATATACTGTGTGTGTGTGTGTGTGTGTGTGTGTAAAGAGCAATCGCCATTGATGTTTGTCTTCATATCAAATAAGATGACGTTCTCGCATCTTTCCGTTCAAAGTGAAATTTTTCCACATTTTACCTTTAGCAACCAAAAAAAAATTACTGTCGTTATCTTCTTTTTAGTGCTTGTTACGAGAAACAATGTTAAAGTGTATATACATTTGCAGTCAACATCGCAACCATTCAACCATACAACCATACAACAAAATTGATATATCTTATGACGCCTTTGCAACATTTGGCCTCTTGGTCTCAAGGTGAGATTGACTCATATTCACAAAGCTTATTAGAGTTGCATTTAATTTTAGCAATCGTTCATTTTATGTTTTTTGCGGCCGTTACCACCACTTTGGTGCTCTACCCGTTTGCGTTGCTGGTCTAACAATGTCTCTGTCTCGTACTTCGTAAAAAAGTGAATTCCTTTCCAAAGTGGTCGAAGTCTTAAAATTCTACTCAAGAAAAGTATAGCTTCAAGAGGGGCTTTTACTTCAACTGGCTAAACTGTCTTTTCATTTTATTCCTTACCCATGACAGATGAGCGGCGACCTATTTCTCACGTGTTCGTCTACGCTACACATCTTTTGTTATATTGCAAAAAAAAACCAAAACAAAAAACCAAAACAAAAATGCATAGAGTTACACGACCTCGGTTTAATAGCGTTCCTTGGGTTGTGTGACCAATTCTTTTCTGGACAAGACCAGAAAATTGTCCGAAGTTCATATACAGCACTCATCGAAGGAAAACTATGGGCTAGTGAGCTTCTTAGAGTTTTGTCAGTCTCCTTATAAAGTTGATTGTAGAATCCTTCTCCAAACATTTGTCAATCTTCATTGTCAAACATGAGGCCGTCTTCACATCCAAATGGAGACGTTTAATTTAGTGATTGAATAAAGTAAAGTAAATCTTCAGAAAATATTGTCAACACACATACACGCAATACAGAAAAACTCTCGCTTACAAAATATCGATTGTGTGCATTCCAATGAATGACTCGACGAAATAAAAGAGCTAATCAGAGTTCATTGCTTGAATATCACTGACGTAATAAAAATAGTTTAAGAGCTTCTTTGGCCGCTACTCCATGTGCTCTTTAGGGTTGCAAGTGTCACGGTAGCTTTTTCTCACACAGATCTAGGCGTGGACAGATGTCGCTGTCGTAGCCAAGAGAGATAACTGGCAATATTCTTAAGTTTACGGAAGCTTTCAGCAATCAAATCAATGACACCTGAAAATCACACATCTTCTCTTACGTTAGTAACCCTAAACATTTAAGCTCACAAAATTTTCTAATAAGCTTGAAATCATTGTCACGTTAACTTTTTAAACAAGAACTTAGCTTTGCCTAGCAAATTAAATAGCATCGTGAGCCCTCATTACATGCCTTGGAAGCATACAGCATGTCCGTAAAAAATAGGACGATTAAGTTTAGCACTAATGGAACTCAGAGCAGTGATGCAGTGTGAAATCCGAACATCACTCTTTTTTTTCCCCCTTTTACAAGCAATGTTTTTCCCCCCTAAAATAAAAAATGTGACTACAAAATGACGCAAGAAACCGCATGCACTCAGATTTCTGGTGGTTTTCAATGGCCAGCGTTACCACAGCACTTAGACTAAGTCGAAATTTGTAAATAAAATAATGTGTATGTGGTGATAAGATATATTAAAGATATCGCGTTATTTTTTCTGACCACGACGAAATGGAGTTATCGCTGGACTAGGTGCTGTTGATTCAGGGAAAAACCTTTGGCCGATCGCCTTCATTCCACGTAAGCATCATAGCAACCCAAGTTCTCGCGTGAATACAGCATAGTTTAGACTTGCTTTAAGTCTGTGGGCATATAAATATGGAAACAGAACACACTGAAGGAATGAACTTCAGCAGACTGTCAGGCTAGGTGGTAGGTTGGTGCTTAGATCGTGGGTTGAACGCCATGTTTAACAGATAGTAACTGCTTTGACAAGACAAGCAAAGCGACTTAAGCCATTTTAAGCCTGGCTCTGATTTCACTGCGATCAAATTCACTCAAAGTTTCAAACAAAAAGAGTGATCAATACGTCATAAACTGCTGAAATTACTTTCGTAGATAAAATAACTGACTTGAAACAAGTCTAGATCTTCAGTGCACTATTCGATTCAATGTGTATTTAGTAAGGATTTAAAGAAAAGATTAACATTTTGCAAGTATACCTTTCAAATGATGTTGTTACAAGGCTAAAATTATGTAGTCACTATATTCATATTTATTTACTCTTATGTATCGAATGATTATGACTTCAATCACCTTGCACCTAAACTGACTTCAATATGAGCAGAGTTCAAGGAGTATTATTGATTCAGCATTTTTTTATCTTGCTGGAGATATCTTGCTTTAAATAGAAAGTATATCTTAAGAAACAATCGAGGACTGTTACAAAAGCGGCTTTCATTAAGTGCGAACCTATCATTCGGTGTAAATTTGAGACCTTAGCATTGTATAGAAATATATTTCAATCTGTGCCAAACGGACGATTAGATTGTTATTTCCCTTTTTAAGGGGGAACTTTATGAGAAAGATGAGAACACCATCCTGCTGGGCACGTTACTGTATGGTGTAATCAAGTCAATAAACCCTCCTCATACCAGTGTAACTCCCTGTGAGCCTCTGTTTCAGTGATCGTCCGGTACCTCATCGCACAAGTTCCCCCAAGTAGACGACACGTCACTATCAATGTCGAAATCGTAAAATAGAATTCGAGAAATCTACAGGTATAATATATGATTTTCACTTCAACCTTTGCAAACTGTCATCTCTTTTTATTTCTGAGTGTTGGCAAAATGCACGCTGACCTATTTCCAACGTATTCAATGACAGTAAGAAATCTTTTGATATATCTTAAATTCTAAAGGCTGAGAGTTTATTAGCCTAGAGAAAATAACTAAATTCCTTGGGTGGTGACTAAATCGTACGTTCTTTTAAACTTGTCGATATCCGAAAATTAAAATCAAGAAATTTACAAGTTTTACTTCAATTCGTGCAAACTCGCTTTTCTTTACATTTCTGACTAGTGGTACTACTAGAGCAACGCTGACCCAGTTCTCACATAAACATCTGCGGTCAGAAATCTTTTATGTACAATTCTCAAGGCTAAGAGTGAAATAACCTAGAATGAACTGAGTCCAATGGAGTAACACTTTCTGTAGAGCTATTTCAGTCTTTTCTTGAAGAAAATTGTATTGAATTGGTGTAAATTCAATAGAGGGGGAAGGGCTGGTGTCTATTGTTGGCGTAAACAACCGAACAATGCTCAAAATCTTTGTTGATAAGTATTGTTAAATATCAAATACAATTCCTCCAACGGGACCTTTGTCATACCCTACTGAAGGTGTTAAATTTGAAAAGACTGAATGAAGCAGGCAAACTCTGCATAAAATATTTCTCAATACTCACAAGAACACAAATTAGAAATATTCCTGACAATATGTCAATCGAATGTGCACATTACCATGAATGACAAAGTTACATGAAAAGTCTAATTAGTGTGTAATGCTTGAATCTCACGTATGTTGTAAAGAATGTCTAAAATCATCTTCGACGCATGCTCTGTGTGTGTGCTCCAGGAGGTCCTAATGTCATGTTGCTTCTGAATGATGATGAATTTTATCTAAAGGAATAAAAATCGATGTTTTGTATGTCATTTTTAGTCTTCCGTGTTCGTTACAGTGCTATGATTGCGTGAATGTTTGCCCTGCTAGTCATGACTTAATGTACATTGCGTAAGACTTGGAGTAAAGATTGGAATATTGCAAGTATAATTTTTAAAACTTGTCGAAATCCAAAAATCACCCTCAAGAAACCTACAGGCTTTCACTTCAACCCGTGCAAATTTTCTAGTCTTTTCATTTCTGACATTTGGTAGAGGAACGCTGACCAATTTCTAATGTATTTATCTACGATCAAAAATCTTTTGTTACATCTACAGTATTGAAGACGAAGAGTTGTGTAACATATCGTGAGATGAATTCCTTGGCTTTTGACTAATTCTATGATTTAGAGTCATATTTTGTGACCAGATTGCAAAATGATCCAAAGTGCATAAACAGGTATCTTTAAATAAAAGAAAATAGTGGAGTAACGTTCTCTACAGATCTTTCTCAGTCTTTTGTTGAAGAAAATTTTATTGAATTGGTGTAAATTTAGCAGAGGGGTAAGGGCTGCTGTCAATGGTTGGTGTAAAGAACCGAAAAATGCTCAAAATCTTTTTTGATATGTAGTGGGGGGCTACTGTCTATGCTTTGTGTAAAGAACCCACTTGAAGTTGCGAAAGAGGTATTCAGTGAATAGACACAAACCAATCTTGCGTTTAGAATCGCTCTTCGGGACTTATAAATGACCGACAATGGCACGAAAAACATCAAGTGTGGTTGATAAAATAAAATGAGCCACTCAAAAGTCCTTCAAAGAAGAATTAAACTCACTCTGACAATAAGGTATTTTCAAAATGGTGTACTGGTCCTGAGCGAAACATTTGCTAATCTTTATTGTCAAAAACATGAACTACTCTTAACACCCTCATTGCGATTCTTCACTTTATTAACTTAATTTAGCAGCAGCAGGAGACTTTAGAATTTTTTCTTTATGTATAAAAATCACAACCAAAAAACGTTGCTTGGGTTGTCTTGACTCTGCATGTACCACGATATATCACTGTTGTTGAAAATTCTATGGTAAGATCGAGGGACGATGATAAACACTTAAAAACATATGTCCGATAAAAAAACTAACAAATTTGTGACAAGGCCCGTAGACAGGTTATTGGAGGTTTGGAATAATCCTGTGCTCATGACGCTACAGTCTACAATATACAGTCCACATTCAAGCGACAGCCGAACAATTCACTATACATTCTCTTTACATTCCGTTATGTTTGTATATATACTAAAAGGCAGAAATGGACGAGCAGAAGAACACATTCATTGCAAATCCAAATATGACAAAGGCAAATTTACAGTCGTTGGCCCGGTGTAAACGTTGATAGGAAGTGGACCTGGACAAGATGTTTTTTTTATGAGCCACAAGTTAGTGCCTTAGACTGTCTGGGAAAATATTCACCACAGGACGCGCACGACCTCGTTAGTGTCTTGTTTGATCCAAAAGAGGAGGCTGTTAAAAACATAAAAATATGATTGAGACGTCAGCAATATTGAAATCGAATCAAGGGCGTAAAATTGGATTGCAATTATTATATTTTTCAAGAAAATAAATTGAAATGGTTTGAAATTTCCATACATGTTCAAATATGGGACTTTGCCGTTATATTTCCCAGGACTGTCCTAGCAGTGACTGATATAATGGGACAAGAATTCTCCGGCCGCAGCACATTCCATGACTATGACTGCGATCATTACTTGATGTTGTGATACATGAGTTTGTCAAGAGTATGACGACTAAGCTAAAGTCGGGGCAGGCACAAGTTTTCTGAGGGTCACACAAAATGTAACATTGTGTCATACATTGTTATGACATTTTTCTCGATCTCCCTCGTGGTGATATATTTTCGATTGCCAACAGATTTAAAGTACCGAAGAGTCAGCCGGGCCCATGTATGTTACTTGTGGTGTTGCCCCTGCCGCCCACGCAAACAAGCTATGGCACGGACGATACTAGTTTTCTGTTTCTGTGCGAATTCCAATTCTAAAATTTCTAACTTGTTCTAAACTATTGATTGCTTATCACTTAATGCTGCCGTATAACTTTGCAGATATAGTGAATCTTTTTGATAGTTTTTTTGCAAGTCCGACACCGCTAGTGTACAAATGGATCCGCACCCCGATCACTCACAATATAAGTAGTGTGCTTCATGCTGCGTCGAATGATCCGCTTCGTGATCACACTTAGTTTCATGCAGTAGATATTTTTGATTTTTTTAGTAAAGCATGGCTGATCCCATGCGAAACAAATTTTTCGCCCCCTTTAGGTTCATGGGATATACGATAGTGGATAGGGCCTTGAAACAGCATGATATCGATAAGCACTAACGCTTCGGGGATGTGTTTGCAGACACTGTTATTTCTTTTTGTATCCAATGCCAAACTGTTTGCACTATGCAAACCAAGTATCGTGGACAAACTTGGTGGACTGGCAGTGTGTGACCAAAGTGTGCCTAATCAACTAAGTCAAAGGGGAAAGTATCGGAATGCTAAAGAAACTGACCAGTCTCTAAGTCATGCTATACTTGGTAAAAAAATTTACGTAAAAAGTGCCCTACTGGTCAATCAATTTCTCAATGTGTATTTAGGAAGGATTTGATGAAAAGATTAACATTTTCCAAGTATATCTTTCAAATAATGTCGTAATCTTTAAATAAAATTCAAGAAATCTACAGGTATAATACATGATTTTCTCTTCAACTTTTGCAAACTGTCTTCTCTTTTTATTTCTGAGTATCGGCAAAATGCATGCTGACCTATTTCCAACGTATTCAGTGACAGTCAGAAATCGTTTGTTATATCTACAATTCGTGAAACTGTCTTTTCTTTATATTTCTGACTTGTAGTAGAGCAACGCTGACCCATTTCTCACGTAGTCGTTCTGCGGTCAGAAATCTTTTGTTATACGTACAATTCTCAAGGCAACAGTTAAATAACCTAGGATGAACTGAGTCCATTGGAGTAGCACTCTCTATAGATCTTTTTCATTCTTTTCTTGAAGAAAATTGTATTGAATTGGTGTAAATTCAATAGAGGGGGAAGGGCTGGTGTCTATTGTTGGCGTAAACAACGGAACAATGCTCAAAATCTTTGTTGATTAGTGTTTGTAAAATGTGAAATACAATTCCTCCCCTGGGACTTTTCTCACACCCTACTGAATGTGCTAAATTTGAAAAGACTGAATAAAGCAGGCAAATTCTTCAGAAAATATTTCTCAATACTCACATGAATACAAATTAGAAATCTTGCTGACAACATCTCGATCGAATGTGCAAATTACAATGAATGACAAAGTAACCTGAAAAGTCGAATCAATGTGTAATGCTTGAATCTCACTGATGTTGTCAAGAAGGTCTAAAATCATCTTCGACGCATGCTCCATGTGTTCTCCGGGTGATCCTAGTGTGATGATGCTTTCTGAATGATGATGTATTTATCTTGAGCAATACAAATTGATGTTTTCGCATGTCATTTTAAGTCTTTCGTGTTTGTACAGTGCTATGATTGCGTGAATGTTTGCCCTGTTAGTCATAACTTAATGTACATTGCGTAGGACTTGAAGTAAAGTTTGACATTTTGCAAGTATTATTTTTAAAACTTGTCTTAATCAGAAAATCACTCTTAGGAAATCTACAGGCTCTCACTTAAACTCGTGCAAATTGTCTAGTCTATTCACTCCTGACAGTTAGTAGAGGAAAGCCGACCTATTTCTCACGTATTTATCTTCGATCAAAAATCTTTTGTTACATCTATAATATGAAGGCGAAGAGTTGAGTAACATATCGTGAGATGAATTCCTTTGCTTTTGACTAATTTGTTGTTTTAGAGTCTTATTTCGTGACCTTATTGCAATATGATCCGAGGTGCATAAACAGGTATCTTAAATAAAAGAAAACAGTGGAGAAACGCTCTCTATAGAGCTTTTTCAGTCCTTTCTTGAAGAAAACCTTATTGAATTGGTGTAAATAAAGTCAGTAGAGGGGAGGGATTGCTGTCTATTGTTGGCATGATGAACCGAACAATGCTCAAAATCTTTTTTGATTAGTATTGTTAAACATGAAATGCAATTCCTCCCCTTGAACATTCGTCATACTCTTCTGAAGGTGTTCAATTTAAAAAGACGAAATGAAGCAGGCAAAGTCTTCAGAAAATATTTCTCAATACTCAAAAGAACACAAATAAGAAATCTTGCTGACAATATCTCAATTGTGAAAATTACAATGAATGACAAAGTTAAATAAAAGTCAAAGCATGGTGTCATGCTTTAATATCACTCATGTCGTTACGAAGGTCTAAAATTATCTTCGACGTATGCTCCATGTGTTCTACAGGAGGTCCTTGTGACACGTTGCTTTTTGAATGATGATACATTTTATCTTGAGCAATATCATTATTATTACTAATCTTTTTTCAGGCCATAAATGCCCATAATATTAAATGAATAGAGGCCAAAAAATATAGAGAAGTTAAATATGAACAAAAACTTAATATAGAACTTTTCTACGATATAATGAAAATCGACGTTTTCTCATGTCAATTTTGGTCTTCTGTGTTTGTTACAGCGCTATGATTGCATGAATGTTTGCCCTACTGGTCATTAATTACTGTATATTGCGTGGGCTTTTTGCAAGCACAAATTTAAAACTTGAGGAAATCCGAAGATAACTCTCAAGAAATCTACAGGCTTTCACTTCAACCCGTCTTATTATTTCTATCTTTTGGTGGAGGAACGCTGACATATTTCTTACGTATTTATCAACGACAAAAATATTTTCTTAATCTTTAATGATCAATGCAAAGAGCTGAATAACATAGAGTTGAATGAGTTCTATGGCTTTTGACTAATTCGCGTGTTTTTAGAGTCATATTTCTTGACCAGATTGCAGAAAGATCCGAAGTGCATAAACAGGTATCTTTAAATAAAAGAAAATAGTGGAGAAACGCTCTCTATAGATCTTTTTCAGTCTTTTCTTGAAGAAAATTGTATTGAATTGGTGTAAATTCAATAGAGGGGGAAGGGCTGGTGTCTATTGTTGGCGTAAACAACGGAACAATGCTCAAAATCTTTGTTGATTAGTGTTGTAAAATGTGAAATACAATTCCTCCCCTGGGACTTTCTCACACCCTACTGAATGTGTTAAATTTGAAAAGACTGAATAAAGCAGGCAAATTCTTCAGAAAATATTTCTCAATACTCACATGAATACAAATTAGAAATCTTGCTGACAACATCTCGATCGAATGTGCAAATTACAATGAATGACAAAGTAACCTGAAAAGTCGAATCAATGTGTAATGCTTGAATCTCACTGATGTTGTCAAGAAGGTCTAAAATCATCTTCGACGCATGCTCCATGTGTTCTCCGGGTGATCCTAGTGTGATGATGCTTTCTGAATGATGATGTATTTTATCTTGAGCAATACAAATTGATGTTTTCGCATGTCATTTTAAGTCTTTCGTGTTTGTTACAGTGCTATGATTGCGTGAATGTTTGCCCTGTTAGTCATAACTTAATGTACATTGCGTAGGACTTGAAGTAAAGTTTGACATTTTGCAAGTATTATTTTTAAAACTTGTCTAAATCAGAAAATCACTCTTAGGAAATCTACAGGCTCTCACTTAAACTCGTGCAAATTGTCTAGTCTATTCACTCCTGACAGTTAGTAGAGGAAAGCCGACCTCTTTCTCACGTATTTATCTTCGATCAAAAATCTTTTGTTATATCTATAATAATGAAGGCGAAGAGTTGAGTAACATATCGTGAGATGAATTCCTTGCTTTTGACTAATTTGTTGTTTTAGAGTCTTATTCGTGACCTTATTGCAATATGATCCGAGGTGCATAAACAGGTATCTTAAATAAAAGAAAACAGTGGAGAAAACGCTCTCTCTAGAGCTTTTTCAGTCCTTTCTTGAAGAAAAGCTTATTGAATTGGTGTAAATAAAGTCAGTAGAGGGGAGGGATTGCTGTCTATTGTTGGCATGATGAACTGAACAATGCTCAAAATCTTTTTTGATTAGTATTGTTAAACATGAAATGCAATTCCTCCCCTGGAACATTCGTCATACTCTTCTGAAGGTGTTCAATTTGAAAAGACGAAATGAAGCAGGCAAAGTCTTCAGAAAAATATTTCTCAATACTCAAAAGAACACAAATAAGAAATCTTGCTGACAATATCTCAATTGTGAAAATTACAATGAATGACAAAGTTAAATAAAAGTCAAAGCATGGTGTCATGCTTTAATATCACTCATGTCGTTACGAAAGTCTAAAATTATCTTCGACGTATGCTCCATGTGTTCTACAGGAGGTCCTTGTGACACGTTGCTTTTTGAATGATGATACATTTTATCTTGAGCAATATCATTATTATTACTAATCTTTTTTCAGGCCATAAATGCCCATAATATTAAATGAATAGAGGCCAAAAAATATAGAGAAGTTAAATATGAACAAAAAGTTAATATAGAACTTTTCTACGATATAATGAAAATCGACGTATTCTCTTGTCAATTTTGGTCTTCTGTGTTTGTTACAGCGCTATGATTGCATGAATGTTTGCCCTACTGGTCATTAATTACTGTATATTGCGTGGGCTTTTTGCAAGCACAAATTTAAAACTTGAGGAAATCCGAAGATACTCTCAAGAAATCTACAGGCTTTCACTTCAACCCGTCTTATTATTTCTATCTTTTGGTGGAGGAACGCTGACATATTTCTTACGTATTTATCAACGACAAAAAATATTTTCTTAAATCTTTAATGATCAATGCAAAGAGCTGAATAATATAGAGTT
This sequence comes from Ptychodera flava, assembly GCF_041260155.1. NCBI lineage: Eukaryota > Metazoa > Hemichordata > Enteropneusta > Ptychoderidae > Ptychodera > Ptychodera flava. The sequence continues at coordinate 4,809,048 of NC_091930.1, forward strand.
GAATGAGTTCTATGGCTTTGACTAATTCGTGTGTTTTTAGAGTCATATTTCTTGACCAGATTGCAGAAAGATCCGAAGTGCATAAACAGGTATCTTTAAATAAAAGAAAATAGTGGAGAAACGCTCTCTATAGATCTTTTTCAGTCTTTTCTTGAAGAAAATTTTATTGAATTGGTGTAAATTCAATAGAGGGGGAAGGGCTGGTGTCTATTGTTGGCGTAAACAACGGAACAATGCTCAAAATCTTTGTTGATTAGTGTTGTAAATGTGAAATACAATTCCTCCCCTGGGACTTTCTCACCACCCTACTGAATGTGTTAAATTTGAAAAGACTGAAATGAAGCAGGCAAATTCTTCAGAAAATATTTCTCAATACTCACATGAACACAAATTAGAAATCTTGCTGACAACATCTCGATCGAATGTGCAAATTACAATGAATGACAAAGTAACCTGAAAAGTCGAATCAATGTGTAATGCTTGAATCTCACTGATGTTGTCAAGAAGGTCTAAAATCATCTTCGACGCATGCTCCATGTGTTCTCCGGGTGATCCTAGTGTGATGATGCTTTCTGAATGATGATGCATTTTATCTTGAGCAATACAAATTGATGTTTTCGCATGTCATTTTAGTCTTTCGTGTTTGTTACAGTGCTATGATTGCGTGAATGTTTGCCCTGTTAGTCATAACTTAATGTACATTGCGTAGGACTTGAAGTAAAGTTTGACATTTTGCAAGTATTATTTTTAAAACTTGTCTAAATCAGAAAATCACTCTTAGGAAATCTACAGGCTCTCACTTAAACTCGTGCAAATTGTCTAGTCTATTCACTCCTGACAGTTAGTAGAGGAAAGCCGACCTATTTCTCACGTATTTATCTTCGATCAAAAATCTTTTGTTACATCTATAATATTGAAGGCGAAGAGTTGAGTAACATATCGTGAGATGAATTCCTTTGCTTTTGACTAATTTGTTGTTTTAGAGTCTTATTTCGTGACCTTATTGCAATATGATCCGAGGTGCATAAACAGGTATCTTAAATAAAAGAAAACAGTGGAGAAACGCTCTCTCTAGAGCTTTTTCAGTCCTTTCTTGAAGAAAACCTTATTGAATTGGTGTAAATAAAGTCAGTAGAGGGGAGGGATTGCTGTCTATTGTTGGCATGATGAACCGAACAATGCTCAAAATCTTTTTTGATTAGTATTGTTAAACATGAAATGCAATTCCTCCCCTTGAACATTCGTCATACTCTTCTGAAGGTGTTCAATTTAAAAAGACGAAATGAAGCAGGCAAAGTCTTCAGAAAATATTTCTCAATACTCAAAAGAACACAAATAAGAAATCTTGCTGACAATATCTCAATTGTGAAAATTACAATGAATGACAAAGTTAAATAAAAGTCAAAGCATGGTGTCATGCTTTAATATCACTCATGTCGTTACGAAAGTCTAAAATTATCTTCGACGTATGCTCCATGTGTTCTACAGGAGGTCCTTGTGACACGTTGCTTTTTGAATGATGATACATTTTATCTGAGCAATATCATTATTATTACTAATCTTTTTTCAGGCCATAAATGCCCATAATATTAAAGAATAGAGGCCAAAAAATATAGAGAAGTTAAATATGAACAAAAAGTTAATATAGAACTTTTCTACGATATAATGAAAATCGACGTTTTCTCATGTCAATTTTGGTCTTCTGTGTTTGTTACAGCGCTATGATTGCATGAATGTTTGCCCTACTGGTCATTAATTACTGTATATTGCGTGGGCTTTTTGCAAGCACAAATTTAAAACTTGAGGAAATCCGAAGATAACTCTCAAGAAATCTACAGGCTTTCACTTCAACCCGTCTTATTATTTCTATCTTTTGGTGAGGAACGCTGACATATTTCTTACGTATTTATCAACGACAAAAATATTTTCATAAATCTTTAATGATCAATGCAAAGAGCTGAATAACATAGAGTTGAATGAGTTCTTTGGCTTTTGACTACTTCGTGTGTTTTTAGAGTCATATTTCTTGACCAGATTGCAGAAAGATCCGAAGTGCATAAACAGGTATCTTTAAATAAAAGAAAATAGTGGAGAAACGCTCTCTATAGATCTTTTTCAGTCTTTCTTGAAGAAAATTTTATTGAATTGGTGTAAATTCAATAGAGGGGAAGGGCTGGTGTCTATTGTTGGCGTAAACAACGGAACAATGCTCAAAATCTTTGTTGATTAGTGTTGTAAAATGTGAAATACAATTCCTCCCCTGGGACTTTTCTCACACCCTACTGAATGTGTTAAATTTGAAAAGACTGAATGAAGCAGGCAAATTCTTCAGAAAATATTTCTCAATACTCACATGAACACAAATTAGAAATCTTGCTGACAACATCTCGATCGAATGTGCAAATTACAATGAATGACAAAGTAACTGAAAAGTCGAATCAATGTGTAATGCTTGAATCTCACTGATGTTGTCAAGAAGGTCTAAAATCATCTTCGACGCATGCTCCATGTGTTCTCCGGGTGATCCTAGTGTGATGATGCTTTCTGAATGATGATGCATTTTATCTTGAGCAATACAAATTGATGTTTTCGCATGTCATTTTAGTCTTTCGTGTTTGTTACAGTGCTATGATTGCGTGAATGTTTGCCCTGTTAGTCATAACTTAATGTACATTGCGTAGGACTTGAAGTAAAGTTTGACATTTTGCAAGTATTATTTTTAAAACTTGTCTAAATCAGAAAATCACTCTTAGGAAATCTACAGGCTCTCACTTAAACTCGTGCAAATTGTCTAGTCTATTCACTCCTGACAGTTAGTAGAGGAAAGCCGACCTATTTCTCACGTATTTATCTTCGATCAAAAATCTTTTGTTACATCTATAATATTGAAGGCGAAGAGTTGAGTAACATATCGTGAGATGAATTCCTTTGCTTTTGACTAATTTGTTGTTTTAGAGTCTTATTTCGTGACCTTATTGCAATATGATCCGAGGTGCATAAACAGGTATCTTAAATAAAAGAAAACAGTGGAGAAACGCTCTCTCTAGAGCTTTTTCAGTCCTTTCTTGAAGAAAACCTTATTGAATTGGTGTAAATAAAGTCAGTAGAGGGGAGGGATTGCTGTCTATTGTTGGCATGATGAACCGAACAATGCTCAAAATCTTTTTTTGATTAGTATTGTTAAACATGAAATGCAATTCCTCCCCTTGAACATTCGTCATACTCTTCTGAAGGTGTTCAATTTAAAAGACGAAATGAAGCAGGCAAAGTCTTCAGAAAATATTTCTCAATACTCAAAAGAACACAAATAAGAAATCTTGCTGACAATATCTCAATTGTGAAAATTACAATGAATGACAAAGTTAAATAAAAGTCAAAGCATGGTGTCATGCTTTAATATCACTCATGTCGTTACGAAAGTCTAAAATTATCTTCGACGTATGCTCCATGTGTTCTACAGGAGGTCCTTGTGACACGTTGCTTTTTGAATGATGATACATTTTATCTTGAGCAATATCATTATTATTACTAATCTTTTTTTCAGGCCATAAATGCCCATAATATTAAATGAATAGAGGCAAAAAAATATAGAGAAGTTAAATATGAACAAAAAGTTAATATAGAACTTTTCTACGATATAATGAAAATCGACGTTTTCTCATGTCAATTTTGGTCTTCTGTGTTTGTTACAGCGCTATGATTGCATGAATGTTTGCCCTACTGGTCATTAATTACTGTATATTGCGTGGGCTTTTTGCAAGCACAAATTTAAAACTTGAGGAAATCCGAAGATAACTCTCAAGAAATCTACAGGCTTTCACTTCAACCCGTCTTATTATTTCTATCTTTTGGTGGAGGAACGCTGACATATTTCTTACGTATTTATCAACGACAAAAAATTTTCATAAATCTTTAATGATCAATGCAAAGAGCTGAATAACATAGAGTTGAATGAGTTCTTGGCTTTTGACTACTTCGTGTGTTTTTAGAGTCATATTTCTTGACCAGATTGCAGAAAGATCCGAAGTGCATAAACAGGTATCTTTAAATAAAAGAAAATAGTGGAGAAACGCTCTCTATAGATCTTTTTCAGTCTTTTCTTGAAGAAAATTTTATTGAATTGGTGTAAATTCAATAGAGGGGGAAGGGCTGGTGTCTATTGTTGGCGTAAACAACCGAACAATGCTGAAAATCTTTGTTGATTAGTGTTGTTAAATATGAAATACAATTCCGCCCTGGGACTTTCCTCACACCCTACTGAATGTGTTAAATTTGAAAAAACTGAATGAAGCAGGCACATTCTTCAGAAAATATTTCTCAATACTCACATGAACACAAATTAGAAATCTTGCTGACAACATCTCGATCGAATGTGCAAATTACAATGAATGACAAAGTAACCTTAAGAGTCGAATCAATGTGTAATGCTTGAATCTCACTGATGTTGTCAAGAAGGTCTAAAATCATCTTCGACGCATGCTCCATGTGTTCTCCGGGTGATCCTAGTGTGATGATGCTTTCTGAATGATGATGCATTTTATCTTGAGCAATACAAATTGATGTTTTCGCATGTCATTTTTAGTCTTTCCTGTTTTTTCAGTGCTATGATTGCGTGAATGTTTGCCCTGTTAGTCATAACTTAATGTACATTGCGTAGGACTTGAAGTAAAGTTTGACATTTTGCAAGTATTATTTTTAAAACTAGTCTAAATCAGAAAATCACTCTTAGGAAATCTACAGGCTTTCACTTAAACTCGTGCAAATTGTCTAGTCTTTTCATTTCTGACAGTTAGTAGAGGAAAGCCGACCTATTTCTCACGTATTCATCTTCGATCAAAAATCTTTTGTTACATCTATAATATTGAAGGCGAAGAGTTAAGTAACATATCGTGAGATGAATTCCTTTGCTTTTGACTAATTTATTGTTTTAGAGTCTTAATTCGTGACCATATTGCAATATGATCCAAGGTGCATAAACAGGTATCTTAAATAAAAGAAAACAGTGGAGAAACGCTCTCTATACAGCTTTTTCAGTCCTTTCTTGAAGAAAACCTTATTGAATTGGTGTAAATAAAGTCAGTAGAGGGGAGGGATTGCTGTCTATTGTTGGCATGGTGACCCGAACAATGCTCAAAATCTTTTTTGATTAGTATTATTAAACATGAAATGCAATTCCTCCCCTGGAATATTCGTCATACTCTTCTGAAGGTGTTCAATTTGAAAAGACGAAATGAAGCAGGCAAAGTCTTCAGAAAATATTTCTCAATACTCAAAGAACACAAATAAGAAATCTTGCTGACAATATCTCAATTGTGAAAATTACCATGAATGACAAAGTTAAATAAAAGTCAAAGCATGGTGTCATGCTTTAATATCACTCATGTCGTTACGAAAGTCTAAAATTATCTTCGACGTATGCTCCATGTGTTCTACAGGAGGTCCTTGTGACACTTTGCTTTTTGAATGATGATACATTTTATCTTGAGCAATATCATTATTATTACTAATCTTTTTTTCAGGCCATAAATGCCCATAATTTTAAATAAATAGAGGCAAAAAAATATACAGAAGTTAAATATGAGTAAAAACTTAATATATAACTTTTCTACGATATAATGAAAATCGACGTTTTCTCATGTCAATTTTGGTCTTCTGTGTTTGTTACAGCGCTATGATTGCATGAATGTTTGCCCTACTGGTAATTGATTACACTATATTGCGTGGGCTTTTTGCAAGCACAAATTTAAAACTTGATGAAATCCGAAACCAACTTTCAAGAAATCTACAGGCTTTCACTTCAACCCGTCTTATTATTTCTATCTTTTGGTGGAGGAACGCTGACATATTTCTTACGTATTTATGAACGATCAAAAATCTTTTCTTAAATTTTAATGATCAATGCAGAGAGCTGAATAACATAGAGTAGAATGAGTTCTTTGGCTTTTGACTAATTCGTGGGTTTTTTAGAGTCATATTTCTTGACCAGATTGCAGAAGGATCCGAAGTGCATAAACAGGTATCTTTAAATAAAAGAAAATAGTGGAGAAACGCTCTCTATAGATCTTTTTCAGTCTTTTCTTGAAGAAAATTTTATTGAATTGGTGTACATTCAATAGAGGGGGAAGGGCTGCTGTCAATTGTTGGCGTAAACAACCGAACAATACTCAAAATCTTTTTGTCAGTATTGTTAAATATGAAGTACAATTCATCCCCTTGGGACCTCCGTCACACCTTACTGAAGGTGGTTAAATTGAAAAGACTGAAAGAAAGCAGGCAAATTCTTCAGAGAATATTTCTTAATACTCACAAGAACACAAACTAGAAATCTTGCTGACGATATCTCGAATGTACAAATTACCATGAATGACAAAGTTACATGAAAAGCCAAAGCAGGGTGTAATGCTTAAATATCACTTATGCCGTTACGAAAGTCTGAAATTATCTTCCACGTATGCTCCATGTGTTTTGCAGGATGTCCTTTTGTCTCGTTGTTTTAGGAATAATGATGCATTTCATTTGAGCAATAAAAATCGATGTTTTCGCATGTCATTCTTTCTTTGTTTTTTACAGTGCTATGCTTGCGTGAATGTTTGCCAAGCTGGTCAAAATTTAATTTATGTTGAGTAGGACGTAAAGTAAAGATTGGCATTTTGCAAGTATAATTTTTTGCAACTTGTCGAAATCAGAAAACCACTCTCAAGAAATCTACAGGCTTTAACTTCAATTCGTACAAATTGTATTATCTTTCTTTTTCTGACTTTTGAAATGCTGACCTATTTCTCACCCATTCCTCGACAATCAAAATTCTTTTGTTAAATCTGCAATTCTGAAGGCTAAGATTTATGTAAGCTAGCGTGAACTGAGATAATTTGATGGTGAATTATTCGTTGTTTTTAAAGTCATATTTCGGGACCAGATTACAAAACCGTCCAAAGTGCATAAACAGTTATCTTTAAAGAAACAAAATAGTGGAGTAACGCGCTCCCTAGAGCTTTCTTAAAGTTAATTATATTGACTTTGGGCGAATTCAGTATAGAGGGAGGGGCTGTTATCTGTGCTTGGTGTAAAGAACCCAACAATGTTCAAAATCTTCGTTGATATGTATTGTCAAACATAAAATACAACTCCTCTCCCTGAACCTTCGTCACACCCTACTGAATGTGTTTAATTTGAAATGACTGAATGAAGCAGGAAAATTCTTCAGAAAATATTTCTGAATACTCTCAAGAACACATATTAAAAAAACTTGCTGACAATATCTCGAGTATGCACATCCCTATGAATGACAAAGTTACATGAAAAGCCAGAACCAAAGCCCATCGCCAACATAAGACAAGACAAGATGCAAACCGCCGATTTGGCGTAATGAACGTTCTGCACCTGTCTATTAGTTATGCACAGTTACTTTATTACTTTAATGAAAGATGCACTTGGTACCTTTTCAACGTCTAAACGCAGACAAATGGAAAGTCCTTTTCATATTCAAATATGCTTTACAGGTCTTAGCCTTTTGGAGGCTTCGTTCGTGGTTGATAATTACAGGAGATTATCCGAGAAATAGGACGAGATGGCATCGTTCTGCCTGTCGCTTAACAACCATCCTTACTTTATGTGTGCGGAAACTACCGAAGGGTGCACGGTCTGAACTCTCCGGAAAAGAGAGGCGAGAGCTACTTGAGGCGGGGCGTGCATTGAGGGCTTATGAACCCGCTTCAAAAATTTTTACCAATACTCGTTGTTAGTTGTCTTTCTGTTTGTTTGTGTCTAAATAAACGATCGGCCGTTCCAATTATACGGTTTCCATCCGACTAGAATTTACCAACAGGGCCAAGAAACAAATACAAAACACATCCTTTTTAGTTGCATGGTTAAAGCAAGATTTGACAAACAACCGAACAGAAAATCGCTTTATCAGCGTCTTCCACAAAAGTTTGAACCACAGACAACACCAATGACGCGATGACAGAGTCTTCAAAACATCGTAATCTAACATGAACCTACAACAATATAAAGTCAGGCAACTAATGGCCAACATATCTTGATAAAAAATAGAAAATCAACGATCACAAAACTCTATCAATGAGAAGAAAAAACAACATTTAATATGCATTAGTGGAGGTAAGACTTCACAAACAAACACCAAGGATCCAAAGCAGACCTTGAAGCAAAAACAGTGTCTTCAACACAAGCAACAACAACTTGAAACAAAAAACCATGGCGCTAGAAACGGACTAACAATACAGTTAGAAATGTATGGCTATCAAACACGAACCCTTTATTCATTTTTCCTTTTTTTTACTATGCTGAGACTTTATTACTGGCAAAAGGAAGTTTTAACACCTGACAAGCACAAGGGGACGTAAACAAATTATTAGAATAGCCCTTTAGACTCACCAGTTACATGTTTCCCGAAAGATATCAAGTACATCGGACTAACCCAACTTTTGAGGAAAAACATAGAAACAATGGAATTAGTTCACGGGTCATAATCGAAAATTTGTCATTTTTTGTGCAGGCACGGGGCTGGAATGAGGGCAGAGTGTATTGCTTTGATATCACTGATGTCATTAACAGAGACTAGACGCTTCTTGGACTCCTGCGCCATGTTTTCAACAGGAGAACCAAGTGTCACGTGTCTTTTTGTGTGGTGGTGCATTTTAAATTGCGCAATAAAAATCGATGTTTTTGCAAGTCATTTTTGCTTGTGTGTTTGTTACAATAGTATATCACCGTTATCGTTTGCCCTGCTGGTTAAACAATATATTCGTGTATATTTGGTAATAGTTTGAAGTAAATATTGAGAGTTTGCAAGTATATCTTTTGAAAAATTGTCGAGATCCGAAAGTCAAACTCAAGAAATCTACAGCTTTGTGATTTTCACTTCAACCTGTGAAAACTTTCTTCTCTCTCTATTTCACAGTATTGGTACAGACACGCTGATATATTTCACGGGTATTCATCTCTGGTCTGAAACCTTTTGTTATATCTACAATTCTCAAGGGAAAGACTTCAATAACATAGCATGAACGAAGCTCCTTAGATGGTGAATGGCTCGTTATTATTTAAAGTCATATTACGGGACTAAACTACAAAATGATTTGATATACAGGTATCTTTAAAAGAAATAGTGAAGAGGCGCGCTCTTTAGTGTGTTTTCTTGAAGATAATTGTATTGATGCAAATAGAATAGTGAGGGGGGGCTACTTTAAATGTTTGGTGTAAGGAACACAGTTGAAGTTGCAACAAAGGTATTCAGTGAATGAACACACAACCAATCTTGCGTTTAGAATCGCTCTTCGGGACTTATGAATGCCCGAGAATTGCACGAAAAACATCAATTTTGATTGATAAAATAAAATGAGGCCTCAAAAGTCCTTAAAAGGAGAATTAAACTCTGACAATAAGGTATTTTCAAAATGGTGTACTGGTTCTGATCGACGATTGCTAATCTTTATTGTCAAAAACATGAACTACCTTTAAATGGCGATTCTTCACTTCTTTTACTAAATTTAGCAGCGGGAGACTTTATAATTTTTTCTTTATGTATACAATCACAACCAAAAAAACGTTGCTTAGGTTGTCTCGACTCTGCATGTACCAAGATATATCACTGTTATTGAAAATTTTAAGCTAAGATCGAGGGACGGTGATAAACACTTAAAAACATATGACCGATAAAAAACTAACAAATTTGTGATAAGGCCCGTAGACAAGTTATTGGTGGCTTGGAATAATCCTGTCCTCATGACGCTACAGTCTACAGTCTACAGTCTACATTCAAGCGACAGCCGAACGATTCACTAGACATTATCTTGGCAGTCCGTTATGTTTGTATATATACTAAAAGGCAGAAATGGACCAGCAGAAGAATACATTCATTGCAAATCCAAATATGACAAAGGCAAATTTACACTCGTTCGCCCGGTGTAAACGTTGTTAGGAAGTGGACCTGGACAAGAGGTGTTTTGGGGCCACAAGTTAGTTCCTTAGACTGTCTGGGAAATATTCACCACAGGACGCGCACGACCTCGTTAGTGTCTTGTTTGATCCAAAAGAGGAGGCTGTTAAAAACATAAAAATATTATCGAGACGTCAACAATATTGAAATCGAATCAAGGCCGTAAAATTGGGGATTGCAATTATATTTTTCAAGAAAATGAATTGAAATGGTTTGAAATTTCCATACATGTTCAAATATGGGACTATTCCGTTATATTTCCCAGGACTGTCCTGGCAGAGACTGATATAATAGGACAAGAATTCTCTGGCCGCAGGACATTTCATGACTATGACTGCGATCATTACTTGATCTTGTGTAAACATGAGTTTGTCAAATGTATGACGACTTGGCTAAAGTCGGGGCTAGCACAAGTTTTCTGAGGGTCACACACAATGTAAAATTGTGTCATACTTTATTATGACGTTTTTCTCGATCTCCCTCGTGGTGATATATTTTCGATTGCCAACAGATTTAAAGTACCGAAGAGTCAGCCGGGCCTATGTATGTTACTTGTGGTGTTGCCCCTGCCGCCCACGCAAACAAGCAAGGTCACAGACGAGACAAGTTTTCTTTTACTGTTCGAATTCCAATTCTAAAATTTCTAACTTGTTCTAAACTATTGATTGCTTATCACTTAATGCTGCTGATAACTTTGCAGATATGGTGAATCTTTTTGACAGTTTGCGTCGAATGATCCGCTTCGTGATCACATACAGTTTCCTGCAGTAGATATTTTTGATTTTTTAGTAAAGCATAGCTGATCCCATACGAAACAAGTGTTTCGCCCCCTTTAGGTTCATGGGATATGCGATAGTGGATAGGGCCTTGAAACAGTAAAATGTCGATAAGCACTTAGGCTTCGGGGATGCGTTTGCAGACACTGTTGTTGTTTTTTTTTGTATCCAATGCCAAAGTGATTGCACTATGCAAATCAAGTATTGTGGACAAACTTGGACTGGCAGTGTGTGACCAAAATGTGCCTAATTAACTAAGTCAAAGGGGAAAGTATCGGAATGCTAAAGAAACTGACCAGTCTCTAAGTCATGCTACATTTGGTAAGGATTTTATGTAAGAAGTGTCCTGCTGGTCAAACAATTTTTCAATGTGAATTTAGTAAGGATTTGAAGAAAAGATTAACATTTTCCAAGTATATCTTTAAAATTATGTCCAAATCTTAAAATAAAATTCAAGAAATCTACATGTATGATACATGATTTTCACTTCAACCTTTGCAAACTGTCTTCTCTTGTTATTTCCGAGTATCGGCAAAATGCACGCTGACCTATTTCCAACGTATTCAGTGACAGTCAGAAATCGTGTGTTATATCTACAATTCGTGACACTGTCTTTTCTTTATATCACTGACTTGTGGTAGAGCAACGCTGACCCATTTCTCAAGTAGCCATCTGCGGTCAGAAATCGTTTGTTATATGTACAATTCTCAAGGCTAATAGTTAAATAACCTAGAATGAACTGAGTCCATTGGAGTAACACTCTCTATTAAGCTTTTCGGTCTTTTGTTGAATCAAATTTTATTGAATTGGTGTAAATTCAATAGAGGGGGAAGGGTGGTGTCTATTGTTGGCGTAAACAACCGAACAATGCTCAAAATCTTTGTTGGTTAGTGTTGTTAAACATTAACTACAATTCCTCCCCTGGGACCTTCCTCACACCCTACTGAATGTGTTAAATTTGAAACGATTGAATGAAACAGACAAATTCTTCAGAAAGTATTTCTCAATACTCACAAGAACACGAATTAGAAATCTTGCTGACAACATCTCGATCGAATGTGAAAATTACCATGAATGACAAAGTCACCTGAAAAGTCGAATCAATGAGTAATGCTTGAATCTCACTGATGTTGTCAAGAAGGTCTAAAATCATCTTCGACGCATGCTCCATGTGTTCTCCGGGTGATCCTAGTGTGATGATGCTTTCTGAATGATGATGCTTTTTATCTTGAGCAATGCAAATTGATGTTTTCGCATGTCATTTTTAGTCTTTCGTGTTTTTTACAGTGCTATGATTGCGTGAATGTTTGCCCTGTTAGTCATAACTTAATGTACATTGCGTAGGAATTGAAGTAAAGTTTGAGATTTTGCAAGTATTATTTTTAAAACTTGTTTAAATCAGAAAATCACTCTGAGGAAATCTACAAGCTCTTACTTAAACTCGTGCAAATTGTCTAGTCTTTTCATTTCTGACAGTTAGTAGAGGAAAGCCGACCTATTTCTCACGTATTTATCTTCGATCAAAAATCTTTTGTTACATCTATAATATTGAAGGCAAAGAGTTGAGTACATATCGTGAGATGAATTCCTTTGCTTTTGACTAATTTGTTGTTTTAGAGTCTTATTTCGTGACCATATTGCAATATGATCCGAGGTGCATAAACAGGTATCTTTAAATAAAATAAAACAGTGGAGAAACGCTCTCTATAGAGCTTTTTCAGTCCTTTCTTGAAGAAAACCTTATTGAATTGGTGTAAATAAAGTCAGTAGAGGGGAGGGATTGCTGTCTATTGTTGGCATGATGAACCGAACAATGCTCAAAATCTTTTTGATTAGTATTGTTAAACATGAAATGCAATTCCTCCCCTGGAGCATTCGTCATACTCTTCTGAAGGTGTTTAATTTGAAAGACGAAATGAAGCAGGCAAAGTCTTCAGAAAATATTTCTCAATACTCAAAAGAACACAAATAAGAAATCTTGCTGACAATATCTCGATTGTGAAAATTACCATGAATGACAAAGTTAAATAAAAGTCAAAGCATGGTGTCATGCTTTAATATCACTCATGTCGTTACGAAAGTCTAAAATTATCTTCGACGTATGCTCCATGTGTTCTACAGGAGGTCCTTGTGACACGTTGCTTTTTGAATGATGATACATTTTATCTTGAGCAATATCATTATTATTACTAATCTTTTTTTCAGGCCATAAATGCCCATAATATTAAATAAATAGAGGCAAAAAAATATACAGAAGTTAAATATGAGCAAAAAGTTAATATAGAACTTTTCTACGATATAATGAAAATCGACGTTTTCTCATGTCAATTTTGGTCTTCTGTGTTTGTTACAGCGCTATGATTGCATGAATGTTTGCCCTACTGGTCATTAATTACTGCATATTGCGTGGGCGTTTTGCAAGCACAAATTTAAAACTCGAGGAAATCCGAAAATAACTCTCAAGAAATCTACAGGCTTTCACTTCAACCCGTCTTATTATTTCTATCTTTTTCGCGGAGGAACGCTGACATATTTCTTACGTATTTATCAACGATCAAAAATCTTTTCTAAAATATTTAATGATCAATGCAAAGAGCTGAATAACATAGAGTAGAATGAGTTCTATGGCTTTCGACTAATTCTCGTGTTTTTAGAGTCATATTTCTTGACCAGATTGCAGAAGGATCCGAAGTGCATAAACAGGTATCTTTAATAAAAGAAAATAGTGGAGAAACGCTCTCTATAGATCTTTTCAGTCTTTTCTTGAAGAAAATTGTATTGGTGTAAATTCAATAGAGGGGGAAGGGCTGGTGTCTATTGTTGGCGTAAACAACCGAACAATGCTCAACATCTTTGTTGATTAGTGTTGTTAAATGTGAAATACAATTCCGCTCATGGGACTTTCCTCACACCCTACTGAATGTGTTAAATTTGAAAAGACTGAATGAAGCAGGCACCTTCTTCAGAAAATATTTCTCAATACTCACATGAACACAAATTAGAAATCTTGCTGACAACATCTCGATCGAATGTGCAAATTACAATGAATGACAAAGTAACCTGAAAAGTCGAATCAATGTGTAATGCTAGAATCTCACTGATGTTGTCAAGAAGGTCTAAAATCATCTTCGACGCATGCTCCATGTGTTCTCCGGGTGGTCCTAGTGTGATGATGCTTTCTGAATGATGATGCATTTTATCTTGAGCAATACAAATTGATGTTTTCGCATGTCATTTTTAGTCTTCCGTGCTTGTTACAGTGCTATGATTGCGTGAATGTTTGCCCTGTTAGTCATAACTTAATGTACATTGCGTAGGACTTGAAGTAAAGTTTGACATTTTGCAAGTATTATTTTTAAAACTTGTCTAAATCAGAAAATCACTCTTAGGAAATCTACAGGCTTTCACTTAAACTCGTGCAAATTGTCTAGTCTTTTCATTTCTGACAGTTAGTAGAGGAAAGCCAACCTATTTCTCACGTATTTATCTTCGATCAAAAATCTTTTGTTACATCTATAATATTGAAGGCGAAGAGTTAAGTAACATATCGTGAGATGAATTCCTTTGCTTTTGACTAATTTGTTGTTTTAGAGTCTTAATTCGTGACCATATTGCAATATGATCCGAGGTGCATAAACAGGTATCTTAAATAAAAGAAAACAGTGGAGAAACGCTCTCTCTAGAGCTTTTTCAGTCCTTTCTTGAAGAAAACCTTATTGAATTGGTGTAAATAAAGTCAGTAGAGGGGAGGGATTGCTGTCTATTGTTGGCATGATGAACCGAACAATGCTCAAAATCTTTTTTGATTAGTATTATTAAACATGAAATGCAATTCCTCCCCTGGAATATTCGTCATACTCTTCTGAAGGTGTTCAATTTGAAAAGACGAAATGAAGCAGGCAAAGTCTTCAGAAAATATTTCTCAATACTCAAAGAACACAAATAAGAAATCTTGCTGACAATATCTCGATTGTGAAATTACAATGAATGACAAAGTTAAATAAAAGTCAAAGCATGGTGTCATGCTTTAATATCACTCATGTCGTTACGAAAGTCTAAAATTATCTTCGACGTATGCTCCATGTGTTCTACAGGAGGTCCTTGTGACACTTTGCTTTTTGAATGATGATACATTTTATCTTGAGCAATATCATTATTATTACTAATCTTTTTTCAGGCCATAAATGCCCATAATTTTAAATAAATAGAGGCAAAAAAATATACAGAAGTTAAATATGAGTAAAAACTTAATATATAACTTTTCTACGATATAATGAAAATCGACGTTTTCTCATGTCAATTTTGGTCTTCTGTATGTGTTTGTTACAGCGCTATGATTGCATAAATGTTTGCCCTACTGGTAATTGATTACACTATATTGCGTGGGCTTTTTGCAAGCACAAATTTAAAACTTGAGGAAATCCGAAACCAACTTTCAAGAAATCTACAGGCTTTCACTTCAACCCGTCTTATTATTTCTATCTTTTGGTGGAGTAACGCTGACATATTTCTTACGTATTTATCACGATCAAAAATCTTTTCTTAAATCTTTAATGATCAATGCAAAGAGCTGAATAACATAGAGTAGAATGAGTTCTTTGGCTTTGACTAATTCGTGGGTTTTTTTAGAGTCATATTTCTTGACCAGATTGCAGAAGGATCCGAAGTGCATAAACAGGTATCTTTAAATAAAAGAAAATATTGGAGTAACGCTCTCTATAGATCTTTTTCAGTCTTTTCTTGAAGAAAATTTTATTGAATTGGTGTACATTCAATAGAGGGGGAAGGGCTGCTGTCAATGGTTGGCGTAAACAACCGAACAATACTCAAAATCTTTTTGTCAGTATTGTTAAATATGAAGTACAATTCCTCCCCTTGGGACCTCCGTCACACCTTACTGAAGGTGGTTAAATTGAAAAGACTGAAAGAAAGCAGGCAAATTCTTCAGAGAATATTTCTCAATACTCACAAGAACACAAACTAGAAATCTTGCTGACGATATCTCGAATGTACAAATTACCATGAATGACAAAGTTACATGAAAAGCCAAAGCAGGGTGTAATGCTTAAATATCACTTATGCCGTTACGAAATTCTGAAATTATCTTCCACGTATGCTCCATGTGTTTTGCAGGATGTCCTTTTGTCTCGTTGTTTTAGGAATAATGATGCATTTCATTTGAGCAATAAAAATCGATGTTTTCGCATGTCATTCTTTCTTTGTTTTTTACAGTGCTATGCTTGCGTGAATGTTTGCCAAGCTGGTCAAAATTTAATTTATGTTGAGTAGGACTTAAAGTAAAGATTGGCATTTTGCAAGTATATTTTTTTTGCAACTTGTCGAAATCAGAAAACCACTCTCAAGAAATCTACAGGCTTTAACTTCAATTCGTACAAATTGTATTATCTTTCTTTTTCTGACTTTTGAAATGCTGACCTATTTCTCACCCATTCCTCGACAATCAAAATTCTTTTGTTAAATCTGCAATTCTGAAGGCTAAGATTTATGTAAGCTAGCGTGAACTGAGATAATTTGATGGTGAATTATTCGTTGTTTTTAAAGTCATATTTCGGGACCAGATTACAAAACCGTCCAAAGTGCATAAACAGTTATCTTTAAAGAAACAAAATAGTGGAGTAACGCGCTCCCTAGAGCTTTCTTAAAGTTAATTATATTGACTTTGGGCGAATTCAGTATAGAGGGAGGGGTGTTATCTGTGCTTGGTGTAAAGAACCCAACAATGTTCAAAATCTTCGTTGATATGTATTGTCAAACATAAAATACAACTCCTCTCCCTGAACCTTCGTCACACCCTACTGAATGTGTTTAATTTGAAATGACTGAATGAAGCAGGAAAATTCTTCAGAAAATATTTCTGCATACTCTCAAGAACACATATTAAAAAAACTTGCTGACAATATCTCGAGTATGCACATCCCTATGAATGACAAAGTTACATGAAAAGCCAGAACCAAAGCCCATCGCCAACATAAGACAAGACAAGATGCAAACCGCCGATTTGGCGTAATGAACGTTCTGCACCTGTCTATTAGTTATGCACAGTTACTTTATTACTTTAATGAAAGATGCATTGGTACCTTTTCAACGTCTAAACGCAGACAAACGGAAAGTCCTTTTCATATTCAAATATGCTTTACAGGTCTTAGCCTTTTGGAGGCTTCGTTCGTGTTGATAATTACAGGAGATTATCCGAGAAATAGGACGAGATGGCATCGTTCTGCCTGTCGCCTAACAACCATCCTTACTTTATGTGTGCGGAAACTACCGAAGGGTGCACGGTCTGAACTCTCCGGAAAGAGAGGCGAGAGCTACTTGAGGCGGGGCGTGCATGAGGGCTTATGTAACCGCTTCAAAATGTTTTACCAATACTCGTTGTTAGTTTGTCTTTCTGTTTGTTTGTGGTCTAAATAAACGATCGGCCGTTCCAATTATACGGTTTCCATCCGACTAGAATTACCAACAGGGCCAAGAAACAAATACAAAACACATCCTTTTTAGTTGCATGGTTAAAGCAAGATTTGACAAACAACCGAACAGAAAATCGCTTTATCAGCGTCTTCCACAAAAGTTTGAACCACAGACAACACCAATGACGCGATGACAGAGTCTTCAAAACATCGTAATCTAACATGAACCTACAACAATATAAAGTCAGGCAACTAATGGCCAACATATCTTGATAAAAAATAGAAAATCAACGATCACAAAACTCTATCAATGAGAAGAAAAAACAACATTAAATATGCATTAGTGGAGGTAAGACTTCACAAACAAACAAACGAACACCAAGGATCCAAAGCAGACCTTGAAGCAAAAACAGTGTCTTCAACACAAGCAACAACAACTTGAAACAAAAAACCATTTCGCTAGAAACGGACTAACAATACAGTTAGAAATGTATGGCTATCAAACACGAACCCTTTATTTCATTTTTCCTTTTTTTTACTATGCTGAGACTTTATTACTGGCAAAAGGAAGTTTTAACACCTGACAAGCACAAGGGACGTAAACAAATTATTAGAATAGCCCTTTAGACTCACCAGTTACATGTTTCCCGAAAGATATCAAGTAATCGGACTAACCCAACTTTTGAGGAAAAACATAGAAACAATGGAATTAGTTCACGGGTCATAATCGAAAATTTGTCATTTTTTGTGCAGGCACGGGGCTGGAATGAGGGCAGAGTGTATTGCTTTGATATCACTGATGTCATTAACAGAGACTAGACGCTTCTTGGACTCCTGCGCCATGTTTTCAACAGGAGAACCAAGTGTCACGTGTCTTTTTGTGTGGTGGTGCATTTTAAATTGCGCAATAAAAATCGATGTTTTTGCAAGTCATTATTTGCTTGTGTGTTTGTTACAATAGTATATCACCGTTATTGTTTGCCCTGCTGGTTAAACAATATATTCGTGTATATTTGGTAATAGTTTGAAGTAAATATTGAGAGTTTGCAAGTATATCTTTTGAAAAATTGTCGAGATCCGAAAGTCAAACTCAAGAAATCTACAGCTTTGTGATTTTCACTTCAACCTGTGAAAACTTTCTTCTCTCTCTATTTCACAGTATTGGTACAGACACGCTGATATATTTCACGGTATTCATCTCTGGTCTGAAACCTTTTGTTATATCTACAATTCTCAAGGGAAAGACTTCAATAACATAGCATGAACGAAGCTCCTTAGATGGTGAATGGCTCGTTATTATTTAAAGTCATATTACGGGACTAAACTACAAAATGATTTGATATACAGGTATCTTTAAAAGAAATAGTGAAGAGGCGCGCTCTTTAGTGTGTTTTCTTGAAGATAATTGTATTGATGCAAATAGAATAGTGAGGGGGGGGGCTACTTTAAATGTTTGGTGTAAGGAACACAGTTGAAGTTGTAACAAAGGTATTCAGTGAATGAACACACAACCAATCTTGCGTTTAGAATCGCTCTTCGGGACTTATGAATGCCCGAGAATTGCACGAAAAACATCAATTTGATTGATAAAATAAAATGAGGCCCTCAAAAGTCCTTAAAAGGAGAATTAAACTCACTCTGACAATAAGGTATTTTCAAAATGGTGTACTGGTTCTGATCGACGATTGCTAATCTTTATTGTCAAAAACATGAACTACCTTTAAATGGCGATTCTTCACTTCATTTACTAAATTTAGCAGCGGGAGACTTTATAATTTTTTCTTTATGTATACAATCACAACCAAAAAACGTTGCTTAGGTTGTCTCGACTCTGCATGTACCAAGATATATCACTGTTATTGAAAATTTTAAGCTAAGATCGAGGGACGGTGATAAACACTTAAAAACATATGACCGATAAAAAACTAACAAATTTGTGATAAGGCCGTAGACAAGTTATTGGTGGCTTGGAATAATCCTGTCCTCATGACGCTACAGTCTACAGTCTACAGTCTACATTCAAGCGACAGCCGAACGATTCACTAGACATTATCTTGGCAGTCCGTTATGTTTGTATATATACTAAAAGGCAGAAATGGACCAGCAGAAGAATACATTCATTGCAAATCCAAATATGACAAAGGCAAATTTACACTCGTTCGCCCGGTGTAAACGTTGTTAGGAAGTGGACCTGGACAAGAGGTGTTTTGGGGCCACAAGTTAGTTCCTTAGACTGTCTGGGAAAATATTCACCACAGGACGCGCACGACCTCGTTAGTGTCTTGTTTGATCCAAAAGAGGAGGCTGTTAAAAACATAAAAATATTATCGAGACGTCAACAATATTGAAATCGAATCAAGGCCGTAAAATTGGGGATTGCAATTATATTTTTCAAGAAAATGAATTGAAATGGTTTGAAATTTCCATACATGTTCAAATATGGGACTATTCCGTTATATTTCCCAGGACTGTCCTGGCAGTGACTGATATAATAGGACAAGAATTCTCTGGCCGCAGGACATTCCATGACTATGACTGCGATCATTACTTGATCTTGTGTAAACATGAGTTTGTCAAATGTATGACGACTTGGCTAAAGTCGGGGCTAGCACAAGTTTTCTGAGGGTCACACACAATGTAAAATTGTGTCATACTTTATTATGACGTTTTTCTCGATCTCCCTCGTGGTGATATATTTTCGATTGCCAACAGATTTAAAGTACCGAAGAGTCAGCCGGGCCTATGTATGTTACTTGTGGTGTTGCCCCTGCCGCCCACGCAAACAAGCAAGGTCACAGACGAGGCAAGTTTTCTTTTACTGTTCGAATTCCAATTCTAAAATTTCTAACTTGTTCTAAACTATTGATTGCTTATCACTTAATGCTGCTGATAACTTTGCAGATATGGTGAATCTTTTTGACAGTTTGCGTCGAATGATCCGCTTCGTGATCACATACAGTTTCCTGCAGTAGATATTTTTGATTTTTTAGTAAAGCATAGCTGATCCCATACGAAACAAGTGTTTCGCCCCCTTAGGTTCATGGGATATGCGATAGTGGATAGGGCCTTGAAACAGTAAAATGTCGATAAGCACTTAGGCTTCGGGGATGCGTTTGCAGACACTGTTGTTGTTTTTTTTTGTATCCAATGCCAAAGTGATTGCACTATGCAAATCAAGTATTGTGGACAAACTTGGACTGGCAGTATGTGACCAAAATGTGCCTAATTAACTAAGTCAAAGGGAAAAGTATCGGAATGCTAAAGAAACTGACCAGTCTCTAAGTCATGCTACATTTGGTAAGGATTTTACGTAAGAAGTGTCCTGCTGGTCAAACAATTTTTCAATGTGAATTTAGTAAGGATTTGAAGAAAAGATTAACATTTTCCAAGTATATCTTTAAAATTATGTCCAAATCTTAAAATAAAATTCAAGAAATCTACATGTATGATACATGATTTTCACTTCAACCTTTGCAAACTGTCTTCTCTTGTTATTTCCGAGTATCGGCAAAATGCACGCTGACCTATTTCCAACGTATTCAGTGACAGTCAGAAATCGTGTGTTATATCTACAATTCGTGACACTGTCTTTTCTTTATATCACTGACTTGTGTAGAGCAACGCTGACCCATTTCTCAAGTAGCCATCTGCGGTCAGAAATCGTTTGTTATATGTACAATTCTCAAGGCTAATAGTTAAATAACCTAGAATGAACTGAGTCCATTGGAGTAACACTCTCTATTAAGCTTTTTCGGTCTTTTGTTGAATCAAATTTTATTGAATTGGTGTAAATTCAATAGAGGGGAAGGGCTGGTGTCTATTGTTGGCGTAAACAACCGAACAATGCTCAAAATCTTTGTTGGTTAGTGTTGTTAAACATTAACTACAATTCCTCCCCTGGGACCTTCCTCACACCCTACTGAATGTGTTAAATTTGAAACGATTGAATGAAACAGACAAATTCTTCAGAAAGTATTTCTCAATACACAAGAACACGAATTAGAAATCTTGCTGACAACATCTCGATCGAATGTGCAAATTACCATGAATGACAAAGTCACCTGAAAAGTCGAATCAATGAGTAATGCTTGAATCTCACTTGTGTTGTCTAGAAGGTCTAAAATCATCTTCGACCTATGCTCCATGTGTTTTCCAGGTGGTTCTAGTGTGATGATGCTTTTTGAATGATGATACATTTTATCTTGAGCAATAAAAATCGTTGTTTTCGCATATCATTTTAGTCTTCCGTGCTTGTTACAGTGCTATGATTGCGTGGATGTTTGCCCTGCTAGTCATAACTTAATGTACATTGCGTAGGACTTAAAGTAAAGATTGACATTTTGCAAGTATAATTTTTAAAACTTGTCTAAATCAGAAAATCACTCTGAAGAAATCTATAGACTTTCACTTCAACTCGTGCAAATTTTCTAGTCTTTTCATTTCTGACAGTTGGTAGAGGAAAGCCGACCTATTTCTCACTTATTTATCTTCGATCAAAAATCTTTTGTTACATCTACAATATTGAAGGCGAAGAGTTGCATAACATATAGTGAGATGAATTCCTTGGCTTTTGACTAATTTGTTGTTTTGTTAGAGTCATGTTTCGTGACCAAATTGCAAAATGATCAGAAGTGCATAAACAGGTATCTTAAACAAAAGAAAATAGTGGAGTAACGCTGTCTATAGATTTTTTTCAGTCCTTTCTTGAAGTCAGTAGAGGGGAGGGGTTGCTGTCTATGGTTGGCGTAAAGAACCAAACAATGCTCAAAATATTTTTTGATTAGTGTTGTTAACATGAAATGCAATTCCTCCCCTGGACCTTCGTCATACCCTTCTGAAGGTGTTCAATTTGAAAAGACGAAATGAAGCAGGCAAAGTCTTCAGAGAATATTTCTCAATACTCACAAGAACACAAATTAGAAATCTTGCTGACAATATCTCGAATGTGAAAATTACCGTGAATGACAAAGTTACATAAAAGTCAAAGCATGGTGTAATGCTTGAATATCACTTATGTCGTTACGAAAGTCTAAAATTATCTTCGACGTATGCTGCATGTGTTCTACAGGAGGTCCTTAGGACACGTTACTTTTTGAATGATGATACATTTTATCTTGAACAATGTCATTATTATTATTAATCTTTATTTCAGGCTATAAATGCCCATAATATAAAATAAATAGAAGCAAAAAAATATACAGAAATTAAATATGAGCAAAAACTTAATATAGAACCTTTCTACAATACAATGAATTCGACGTTTTCTCATGTCAATTTTGGTCTTCTGTGTTTGTTACAGCGCTATGATTGCGTAAATGATAGCCCTGCTGGTCATTGATAACTGTATATTGCGAGGGCTTTTTGCAAGCACAATTTAAAACTTGAGGAAATCCGAAAATAACTCTCAAGAAATCTACAGGCTTTCACTTCGACCCGTCTCTTTATTTCTAATTTTTGGTGGAGGAACGCTGACGTATATCTCATGTATTTATCAACGATCAAAAACCTTTTCTTAAATCTGTAATGATCAAGGCACAGAGCTGAATAACATAGAGTGAAATGAGTTCCTTGGCTTTTTACTAGTTCGTTGTTTTTTAAAGTTACATTTCGTGACTAGATTGCAAAATCATTCGAAGTGCATAAACAAGCATCGTTAAATAAAATAATATAGTTGAGGAACGCTCTCTATATAGCTTTTTAAGTCTTTTATTGAAGAAAAAACTTATTTAACTGATGTAAAGTCAGTTGAGGGGAGGGGCTGCTGTCTATTGTTGGCGTAAAGAACCGAAGAATGCTCAAAATCTTTTTTGATTAGTATCGTTTAACATGAAATACAATTCCTCCCCTGGGACCTTTGTCACACCCTACTTAAGGTGTTTAATTTGAAAAGACGAAATGAAGCAGGCAAGAACAAAAATTAGAAATCTTGCCGACAATATCTATAATGTGCACATTACCATGAATGACAAAGTTACATGAAAAGTCAAAGCAAGGTGTAATGGTTGAATCTCACTTATGTTGTTAAGAAGCTTTTAAAGTCTAAAATTATTTTCTACCTATGCTCCTTGTGTTCTACAAAAGGTCCAACAAAAGGTTCAACCCGTGCAAATTGTCTCGTCTTTTCATTTCTGACATTTGGTAGAGGAACGCTTACCTATTTCTATGGAAGCCGTTGGGGACCCCTCGGCGAAAACTCTTTCCCCATCGAAAATGCATTGGTAGAAAACAAAAAAGTTTTCGTCGAAATATACGAAATAATACCTCCCCGCTACTACATAACTTTTAGCGGCGCCGTCAACTTCAAATGCGACAACAACAACTCAAACCACATTTTGTTGCGACCACAAAATATCAGTCAGCGTCAACATTGCTACACTATGCAATTTGACCTTGGATGAAAACTGTCTGCAACGCTAACAATCTGTGAGGCACTTAGTGAGATGTTTAACTATACCGTTGACGGCGAATGCCTAACTGCGAGTGCGGAAAAACAAAAGCTCGTGCGGAGACGAAATCTCTAGCTGCTCATAATCAACATAAAGACGCAAAAACGCTATGATAACGATTCCGCACTGAACTGCCATCCCGAAATTTATCATCTTTTGCAGCCGCAAAATCTCTACTTGGTCATTATCCAAACGTTAACGCTGTTAATATGAAACCGGTGCGAAAACTTTATATACTCGCGTTGCAGTGCGACAAAACTTACAATGTACAGACGTTGCATAAAAACTTACAACTTGAAGCTACGACAAACTCTAAACTTACTCTGGCTGCACACAGTCTGTTGAAAAAAAAACCGGAGGATATGGAAAATACAATATGCAATGAGCATGTTTGGTGCGACAAAACTGTATCCTTGTCAGACTGTTATGTTGCGGAAAAAACAAATATACAATTACGGAGTACCTGCGGTGCGACAAACTAGTTCGTTCTGGTGCGACAAAACAGTAAGCTTGCCAGCAATCGTTGTGCGGAAAAAAAGTAATATGCAAATGAGGAGTCAGTTCTGGTGCGGAAAAAAAGTAATATGCAAATGAGGAGTCAGTTCTGGTGCGGAAAAAAAACGATATGCAAATGAGGAGTATGTGCAGTGCGGAAAAAACTAGTTCGTTCTGGCGCGACAAAACAGTTCCCTATCTCCACTGCGCAGTGATATTTTGTTGGATATAGTTGTGGAGTGGTCGTAAGGGCCCATAAGATGGGGCCTCGTATACTGCGCAATGATGATGTATTTGCGACTCACGGTACCATGTACCCAGCTAGTCCCTGTAAAGGGTGGGTGGTGGGGGTGCTGCACTTGCTCCGCCGTGTGATGTGACACCTGGATCACTGGGTTTCCCCCTTTTATACGTATATCATGAATATTAATATTTACTCAACCAATCACAGCACAGTGGAGATAGTTCCCTATCTTCACTGCACAGTGATGTTTCGTTGGATATAGTTGTGGAGTGGTCGCGAGGGCCCAATTGCTTCCACCCTACGTTTTTAGCTTATTCCATTGCCTTCCTCTCCAAATCTCATCAAAACAAACCCATTAACACACATAACTAAACATACTAAGGCAAGCCCAGGAAAACAGTTTCTCATGAATCATTTTATTTGACTGGTTAATCATCTATCTAGGAAATTCCTTCCTCTCTATATACATTTTAATATCTCACACAGTTGGTCAGCTCTGATCGTCATAAAGAAAGGATGAATTACAATAGAGGAAAAGCCTGAGACGCACCCGTCAATTCATTACTTGTGGTGAACACCCTCTGTATTTCGTCAAAAGAGGCAACGCTCAAAGTATTTGCTGTCGATGAGGGCAGCATTAGCTTTTGAAGTTGTGTATAGTATGATGCTGTTTGTGGCCTTTTCCATCCGACATGTTGCATGATTTCATCATGTGGGGTACCTGAGAGCGCCAATGCAATAGCACAAGAACTACGAAATCCATGAATGGTTTCACCCTGAAATATATCCAACTTTTGCAAGTAAAGTTGAAGCCTCGCATTGGCTACATTTGTCGTAATTGGTGCATTAACAATTTCCCTTTCTTTATTGGTAGATCGAAAAAGAAAACCTGGTGAAAGGGTCACCCCCATAGACCTACTCATGTCAACATATTGATGGATGGCTCTGACCGGGCATAAATGAACATCAGTGTTGGGTAACAGTGCCACCAGCCGGGCAGTCCCGTCTCTCAAAGTCTTCCCCCAAACATGATTAAGAAGTAGGCCCCCATTTGACAATGTTACTATTTCTTCTGATTTTACAGATATCGCCAAATCATTCGCACGATCTCCCGTAAACATGAGAGCAAGAATGAACGCTCTATCTCTCAGCATAATAAAAGCATGAAATGGGCTTGAACGCAGACAAGTCTGAATCTCCCTGTCGATGTAGGAAATGACCTTCCGAACTTTCCCTACAAGTATTGGAGTTGCCTGTTTAGGTACAAGATTTAGCTTCAGTTGCTCTTCAGTAACAAACTTCAAGTAATCTTTAACCATCCTACTGGCGGCGGGATTTCCTAAACCCAGTCGAGGGTCCCATTCCCCCCTCTACCTACATCCTCAAATATCGTTCTTATCTGTCCTATATATGAATCTATTGTTTTGAATGCTAATCGACTAGGACATTCACATGATGTTACCCTAGTATCGCAATCCTCTCTATGGAATATTGTCCGTCCATCCTTTTCTTTCAATATGAGAAAACGTAAAAAAATCTTTAGGAGAGGTCGCAACCATATGTTTGGGTGGCGTCATGCCCTTCAGGAAATCTTCCATTTCTCTCCGGAGGCGTGTTTTCCTTGTATTGTATGGTTTTGCTTGAACTGCCGTGGTCACCTGCAACAGCCGCTCATCAATATTCTCTATATCAATGGAAGGAATCACTTGTCCCGTGTACAATCATGTTTGGGATTACATGCATACCCACACTGTTGACAAAAGTTGTACCCGATGTCATTTGGGTATTCACATTCTGGGCAATGAACTGCTGGTAACCAGAGTCGCGGCGCTCCTACAGAAGGGGCCTGGAAAAAATAAACTAAATTCTACCAATCCCTATATACCGGTACATAACACAAAAGAAATATCTCAACACAGTAGATATACCCGTACCACACAATTAGGGACACAAATAATCATCGATCCATGTCGTTGATCATCGATCAGCGTCATCTGTTATCTGCAGAGGGCGCTCTTCTCAAATGCCCAGCTAGGTGTAATCCTAACGGAAATCTAAACAAAACGCGTACATATCATAAAAGGCCGACCTTGGCACCCATCCCCTCTCTCGTGTTGGGACTTCAAACGCCACTTCCCCTGCTTTAGCCAACCTTACCCAGCCAATAGCCCTTTTTTTCAATGAGCGGCCACCAATATTTCCTAGGGCATGTCTTTGGGACAACAATTGTGACTAGCGCTCTGTCTCCTCTGAGAACTTCAGGACCGGACCCACCAGAGAAAAGGGAGGGAAAACGTAACAATTATGACCCTTCGCCGTTTGAACAAACATATCAACTCCACTGGATTCTGGAGTTTCCCATGGTGTGAAGTGTTTCAAAGGCATCCCCAACCTATCGTTTTGCGCATTTGAATCAAGGGCCATTAAGTCAAGGGAATGTCCATTTGGCCCACCAAACCGTATTTCTACAGTCTCCCACAGATGCGGAAGGAGTCTTGCATCTGATGACGACAATTTCCGCGAAGGGCGATCAGCCGGGTTTTGATCCGATCTTACATAGAACAGCTTAAGGAAAATATCGAGACCTTCTACCATATCAAACAATTGCTTGGTGGCTTCATTGAGATCAAGACTACGGCTACCCAAATTTTCCCAGCAACCAATGAGAGCTGTGCTATCCACCCGGGCAATTACCCGCCTATCGCGAACCCGATGACGTAAGGCTTGGAGGACCTTAACCAGCGCCAATATTTCCTTATATGGAATGGATTTGCTAGCTATACTATTTGGCCAATAATCGCCTATCTTTTCCGAGCTACCCTCAATTTCTATCACCCCTCCCCAGCCCGTCAGTGAAGCATCTGATGCTAGAGATATAGAGATGTGTTTCTCTGTTTTCCATCGTACCCAATCTTTACCCTGATCAATACGTTCCCATGATTTAATCTCGTCTCTCAGTTTGCCTGTTAAGGGAATTTTCCCTCTAGGCGCTCTATCTGCCTGTGCTATGGATAATGCCATATGTCTGATATGCAACCTGGCGCCCGGAAAGACCAAACGAAATGCCATACATTTCCCTAAAAACCTCTGTATGGTCTTCAGTGTGGAGTGTGGCTCCCGTAGTATATTCTCCCTCAAGTGCGCAAATTTCTGTTTTTTAACCTCGGAAATAGCAAACGCACAACGGATTGTATCAACCAAGAAGCCAAGGAATTCGAGGACCTGCACAGGTATAAGTATACACTTACCGAGCGCAATGAAATACCCCAAGGAGGTGACCACATAACACATGATGTAGCAGGCCGCATCCGCCTTATCAAAGTTTGACCAATTATTATCCAGAACTAATTGCCCTGCATGTCTGTCATCAATGTAAAGAGATGAAGGTACTCCATATTTCCTAATCTCATTCATCACAGAAAGCCCTATTGTCTGATACACAAATGGCGAACATTTCCAACCAAATGGTAGTGTGGCATATACAAACCACCAACCTCCCCATTGAATACCTAACATCGCCCTGCTTGTAAGTGTCAAGTTAATATGGTCATATCCACTTTTATCATCAATCTTAGTTTGATAATGTGACTGACGCAAATATCTGGGCACATCGGTAATTTGATCAAGTGTAAAGGGAACATCTTTCATCCAATTGTTGAGATATCTTTGATCATGACATAACTGTGGTTTGGTAAGTTCCACGGTTAACGGCATCACTATATACGGAGGCCTACATTCACCTACTTTCCCCAAATCTCAATTGCTCCCGTCTTCACCCTCTCCAATAACGTGGCAATAATAAAATTAGAGTATTGTTGACAAACTGGATTATTCGGGAAGTAAACTGGTGGAGGAAATGCACAATCATAATACTCCCCACGGAATTGACCATTAAATTGTCTTAAAAAGTCAAATATGGAAACCCCATTCCGTATCCACTTTAGTACTTGGTGTTGTTGATCTTGATCGTTCAGCAAAGCTTCCCACTGTTCCACGTGGTTGTGCACCTCTCCTGCCTTGAAATACTTTGGGTCCCGAAATGGTAAATCCCTTGCCGAGGCTTTTACCGAACCAGATGAAACTAATCTTGGGTGAGGGAGTGCCGTCACTGGGGGCGCTGTTGCGTCCCAACTGAGCAACTCATCCAGGAGATTTTCCTAAGCAGGTTATCAAGGGCAGCGTTACTTGGGTCAAGGTTAATTTTCCTCTCCCATTCCGGCATTTTTTCGGAACCAGCGAATGTCTGAAAATTATAAAGGGGAAAATTTGACCTTCCTATCCCCTAGTCATATCAAGAACCAGATAGATATCTTACTCATTAAGGCAGATTTTCAGTATGTAACCAAAAAGCAAGGTGGCAAGCAGTCGCAGGTGGTAATTTTTACCACCATGTGCAGCCAAATACTCTTTTCTTGGATGAATGGCGTTAGTTCACCAGACTCCAAGGCTGCACTATATTATGTATCATGGACATGTAAATAAATATCAATATTGAAAAATCGTCACAATCATCCCACAAACTTCCGATAGGTCATCCGTGAAACACCAGAAACGCAAAAAGAAAATAAAAATGTTACCATAATTATCATTGCCTCATCTTTATTATATTCATAGTCATCATGTTACAGTCAAATCCAAATCAGTCCGTGAAAGAAGTCATTTGTTCCTCTATAACTGAACAAAAAAGAGCATCCAATTCACTCTTTCTCATTATAATAATCTATTTTCTTTCCCTAGATCTATCTCGCTCTCGCTCCCTTTCTCTACCTCTCTTTGGATAAGGAGAACTATAACACTCTCTAGCAAAATGGCCCGTTAAGCCACAATTCCAACAACGCATTGAGATACGTCTCCGTTGAGTTTGACTACGTAATCGGGTATCCCTTGCGCCACCTTCCCCTACTGCCTTCTTTATTTTCGCTACCTTTCTATAATATCTGCCCGACTTTTATTGCCGACTAGAGCTAACAACATGGTGGGCAAGCCCTCAGAATCTTTCTCTTTTCGCAAAATTCTTAACATAATAATTAATATCGTTCATATTCTGGATTACGGGCCTCCATTGCCGTGTCTACCACCAGCTGCAATCTCGCCAAGGCCTCTTCTGCCTGAAAGATCACCGGCTCCCGTTCCGCATATAGTTTCAGCTCTGATAACGCACGCTGAAATGTTGGGCGGCCTCCTTTTGTCTCGTCACCATCTGGGTAGCAGTGAGAACATCTTGCTGCACCACCTGTGTAAAATACAAAGACATACGGATCTTACCAGTCACATACTTTGCGTTCGATGCTGGTCATTACACGCCAGAAGTCCAATATACGGCTACGCCATTTAAATCGCAGTTACTGCATTATGACTCTCCCTTCACATGCTGCTGAAGCAAGGCCATGTTTCCCTGTCACATATTATTGACAATCTCTGCGTGTCAAACCACTCAGGGGACACCAAATATCATTTCCACCGTGTCAAACCATCACATGGGACACCTATATAAGTGTAATGTGTCAGACCACCTCGTGGGACACCTATCCGCTACTCAAACCACGTGTCAAAACCCCATTCAGGCGACACCAGCGGTAACCCGTGTCAAAAACCCATTCAGGCGACACCAGCCGTCTCCTTTTATGTACATCCTATTGTCAGCCAAAATTTCCATGTAATAGGCTCACATTCAAGTAAATGTCATGGCAGAGTAAAGTTGCGCAATGCAATTACCCGTTGAGCAAATAGTTCCGAATAATTTTTACCGCAAAATGTGCAGACTTGCTATACAGTATCACCTATCATGCATGTCGGTTCACACCATGCACCAAAAACGATGCAAATTCCAAAACGTGCAAAGAAAAGAAAAAAGGAAAAAATTCCATGGCATCGTACGTCTTGACAAGGTCTCATTCCAATCACAGCTTCCATCCGTTGTATCCTTGTACTGGCAAGTACACGTTGACAACTTTTTTTATTTTTTTATTTTTTTTTTTTTTTTTTTTTGTAATAATTTAACAGCTAAAAACAAGCCTTTACTAAACCGTTCCACTAGTAGTTATATTTTAACCTGCCATAGCCCTGACCGCCAACATATATGCAAAGAAAATGCTTCATTTACTTTACTTGTAATACTCACCATAGTCTGTTGAGCTGAAGTCGACGCAGCCCCAACCGCCTCTGTCACAGTAGCCCTAGTAGTCGGAGTAGCCGTTTGCTGTGCGCTAGTAGATGGTTGGCTCGTTGGCGGTCCCTCCGGGGAGGATGTTGTGGGCGGAGTCTGTGGATGTTCAACGCTGGCAGCAGGTGGCGGACGAGGTCTCTGTGGCTGACTCATGGTACCGTGAGGAGCAGTAGAAGAAACCCTCGTGCTGCACTTGCTCCGCCGTGTGATGTGACACCTGGATCACTGGTTTTCCCATTTTATACGTATCTCATGAATATCAATATTTACTCAACCAATCACAGCACAGTGGAGATAGTATGCTGATCAGGATTTTTGTGCGGAAAAAAACTAAGATGCAAATGAGGAGTATGTTCTGGTGCGGAAAAAAAGAATATGCAAATGGAGTACGTTCGGTGCGACGATAAACTAAGTTAGTACGTTCTTCTTTTATAGATAGTGTGTAGGACCGAACCGGGCCTTTACTATGTCATAGCGTAGACCCTCTTTTTAGAGTCTATGGTCCCAGTTGCTTGGAGTTGCTATAGATTTTGTGCAAGAAAAGGTAGACTGGCAACCGTCGCTTGGCTTTTCATTTACCTTTTCCCCCTTGAATGTACTATTGTTTTTATATTGTATGGCCACAGATTTGGAGCATTGAGCCCAGTAAAAAGAGTATTCTTATATTACTTTACACTGAACACACCTAATTTTTTTAGGTAAAAAACTCATAAACGCATAGTTTTGAGAGAAATGGACACAGACACAGTGATTTTGGAAAATAAACATATTTTCATAATGTTGAGATATAGGGCTAACAGAAAATATATCATGTGTAGGGTCCGAAAGTGAAATTTATTGAGAAAAAGTGAGTTTAAAATCAGTATCATCTAACGTGTGTGTTAAATGTAATACTTGTCAACCATAAATGTAATAAGTCTGTTTTGTCGTTGCAATTGGGGAATTAGCCCTTAAATATCTATGTAATAAGGAAAGCAACTCCACACATAATTCATATCTTAATTGATAACATTTTTATTTTACATGCAACTATTCAGAAATATTTGAGTGTAAGACGTGGAAAGTTCTACTGTCTGTTAATTGATTTCTCAAAAGCTTTTGACCGGGTAAACCATACATTATTATTATACAAGCTAATGTCTCTTGGTGTAAAAGGGCAAATGTACACGATACTTCACTCTATGTAAAACAGTGTAAAAGCTTGTGTCCGGTCACGAAACGATATTTCTCAATATGTTAATTGTCATAATGGTGTGCGCCAGGGCTGCATTCTAAGTCCGTTGTTGTTATCTTTTTTCATTGAAGAACTAAATACAATGTTAGCAAATGCAGGTCATATGGGTATACAGCTCACACATGAATTGTGTGTTTTTTTAGTTTTGTACGCTGATGATATCGTTATGTTTGTGGACTTAGTCAGAAATCTACAACAACTTATAAATGTTCTCTTGAATTTTGTTACAAATGGAATATGAAAGTTAACCTCGATAAAATAAAAATAGTCATTTGTTTGCAAGGGAGGTCACATGTCTCGTCATGAACGCTGGGTATTCGGCAATACTGAAATAGAAGTAGTTTCATATTATAAGTACTAAGGTTTACTATTATCTTCCAGAAAGTCATGATCCAAGGCAGTTGAAATTTGGCAGACCAAGCCAGTAAAGCTATAAATGTTATTTTGACAGCTTCTTATAGGATTGGAAATTTCCCAAAGAAATGTCATTTTAAACTTCCTTTCGATGCGATGATTACGCCAATTTTGTGTTATGGTGCTGAGGTTTGGGGATATCAGGTTTATGACTGTCTGAAAAAATCCAGAGAAGATGGTGTACAAGATTAATGTGTGTTCCAAGTAACACAACTAGTACGGCAGTCATTGGGGAATGTGGACGTTTGCCTATTTTCGTCATAACAATTTACGCTGTGTAAAATACTGGCTTAAATTACTTGAAATGCGAGGTGACAGAATACCAAAACAAGCATATTTAATGTTGTATAGGCTGGATAATATGGGCAGGTACACCTGGGCTACGTCCCTGAGAATTTTTTTGTTTTCCTACGGCTTTGTGTATGCCTGGATATTCCAGGAGATTGGTGATAAATAAATAAGTTTCTGCTGGAATTCGTGTCACGAGTGTCAGAGTGTGTAAACAACAATGGCAATTTAGAATAACTCAAAAAACAAAACTTTGCACCTACGCTTATTTCAAAACTTTACGAGAACCAGAAAAATACCTTTCACTTGACTGTAACTATTCATTATCACATGAACTGGCCCGTATCTCCACCTGTGTGACGTACACCAGCACGGATAAGAAATCCATATTACCGCTGTTGTACGTCATCAACCGGAACTTTTTTCCTGCAATGGTACCGTTCGTACGTGCACGTCGCGACACTGACCGATTTGTCGTGATCGATACCGTGCTCTCATGGCATTTTGACAAAAAGGTGACCCGATAAATCCAGATACGGAAACATAGAAGGCATGCCCAACGAAATTTCGAGTCGCTAAAGCTTTAGCTATTCCAAAGAATCGAATGAGGATACCGTCGATCGTTTGGCTCAGTAACGCCACGGCTCCAGTCGCAAGGCTCAATGTGGACGTCGTCGCGTCGTACAATACCTGGCGATCGCCAAGCGACGTCGTACCTGGCGATCCCGGTTGGCGATAAACGCGAAAGATACACCTCAACGAAAGTTTAACTTAATAAATGAATACCGTATAAACTTCGGGAAAGCGACATAGAAGGCACAAATATCGACGAATAACGATAAATTTCCTTCGTCACACAAATTATTCCGTTGTTTCTCGATCGGAATCAAACCAAAGCTATCGAACTGTAGCGTAAACTCTCCATTGCAGCGCTGTACAATCCGATGCATTTCGAAAGTTGACTCGGACAACACTCACAACAGAACAGAGTTCCCGTCAAGTAACAAAATTGGGAAGTACCTACGGGGGATATATGTGTCACAGCAAATATCAAAGTCCGTATGAAGAAAACATTGACGACTGAGATGGCCACCGGCGGAGACCGGTGACGCGCAGTGCCCACTACAAGCGTACACTGTGTGTGTCATCGATCTGAAACTTTCGGCCGTAAACTTGTAATCATTTAAAAGCCACAGCATCTCTAGGAATGATAACTACTGTTTCGATCGTGCCGTTGCATTCGCTTTATAAATATAATTGTAAATATTCTAAATAACTCAAAATACTATCGTTATCCGTCGCTAGCGCGGTGAAAGCTATGTCCGCCGATGGCAGACTTGCCTTGGCATCGCTCCAGCGCGAGACAATGATTGACACGCGCACGTGACCGAATCCGTATGTCTGATTGGTGGAGGTACCATTTCATGTATCAAATTTTTAGCTTAATGGGATTTATGAATGAAAGTATACCTGTAAACATTTGCACATCTCCTGGGTGACGGACCGCTTTACTCATTAAATGTAAGTAATCCGCGTAAATAAAACACAAAATCGCGATAAAAATCATGCAGTTTGTTACAATAATTTTGATCCATCCACATCAAAGAAAAATAAGAAGACTGTTCATGTGATAAATATATAATCCCATGGAATTTTTCTCTGTTTGACGTCATCGTATACGAGTGTTTATTCGCGGAGCCACACAACTTCTCGCCTTCGGCTCGAAGTTGTACGGCTCCGCGAAAAACACTCGTATACGATGACGTCAAACAGAGAAAAATACTATGGGATTATATATAAATATATTCAAGCTTTTTCTCGTTTTCCTTGTGGAATTTTACCATTAGCTATTGAAGAGGGGCGAAAACAGAATATTGACTTACAAGACAGACTTTGTACACTATGTAAACTTAGGGAAGTTGAGGATGAGTTCCTTTTTTTTTGTGTACGCCCGTTTTACAGAGAACTGAGACATGAATACTTACCAGTGTATTTCAGACAGAAGCGAATATTCTTAAATGCACAAGACTTGTGCAGAAAAAAAAATATCCAAAAACTTTTCTCAATCTCTGTAAATTTATTTTCAAAGCTTTTTCCAAGAGGAAGACAGTACATGCTGAATATGTGTCGCTACATTATGTATGACTTCAACTCATTGTATATATAATTTTTCCGAAACTTGTATATAGGCCAGAGGCCTTTGAACGCAATAAACTATTCATATGAAATTTTGCGTTTAGTGTGTTTTATGTATTTGAAAGGGTATTTTACGTTTCGCTGTTTTGTGTATAGAACTGATCAACCAAGGCGAGACACAGCTGTAATCTCCTTGTCTGTGAAGTCTCTTTACTCCCGACTGGAGGAGACTGTATAACACTACGATCCGATCCTTTCATGCTGTTTTTCGAAAATTTGCCATGATACTTTCAGTCGCCTCATATTCGTCTACAGTGGATAAATTGTCTGGAATAATCGACAGATTGTTTGTATTCCTATGTTGTCCCACTTGAAGTGTGTTCCTTCACTTGGGATTCTAGTATGTCTAATTTTGTTCTATTGTGTTCCAGGCAGTGTTCGTATTGTTTTTACTGGATCGAAATAGAGATATATGTTCTCGTCATATTGTTTTGTGTCGTAAGCTTCTTTTATAAGGTTGTATATTTCTCTACTATTTGTTCTGAGTCATCTGTCATGTACCTTGTTTGGTATCACTTGTTGACGAGTTATTACAGAAGTCTTTCTGACTTTAAATGGACGTCAAAAATCGAATTCTAATGAAGGGCTGCTGATGTAACCTCACTCATATGTCGGAACATGAATGGGCAATATAATCGTCAGTACCAGCTATATAAGAGTGTAAAAAATCATGTTACAATGAGAGCAACATCGGATAAAACATGACAATTTGAGGGCGACTGGTATTGAGTCTACTCCATTGTCAAATCATCACCCAGGCGATAATTCAACGGACGTCCAATTGTCTATCTTCGCAGAATTTGCATGGCACTCAGAAGAGCCCAGCTGACCAATCACTGTCCATACTTAAGGTTGCTTACCATCTTTGCAACGAACTTTTTTCAAACGTGAATTTTGCCATCAATTTGTGTTTTTCTACCCAAGTATTATATATCACCGGAAAGATATTTCTATGGTTTTTTATGCTTGATCAAGAAAATTAGTGGGTGATGAATTTCCATGAAGATTTTAGTGCAAGTGTTAAGAAATTGGTAAACTGACGTAAAAAAGTTTTGTTCAGAGTGGAAGGGAGCTATTGTCTTGGTGTCAACGAGTAATTGCACTTCAGAATACTGGCTTTTAAACTGTGTCTCAGATTTTTGAAAAAAAAAAACTTAGTTTTTTCACAGTGCTAAATCAAAGATTATCAACCGATTAGTCTCACAATAGACCATGTTCCGAACCGCGCGTGACATTCCGAGTATCGCGAGAATATGTGGTTCGCAGTGGACGCGTTCTCGCAACACAGGACAAACTGCGTAAAACAGGACAAGTCGCTTATTACGTTAAACACTGCATAAAATACATGAAGTTGCAACCTTTGCTCTGTTCTGCACTTTTTCTAGTTCCATACAAAGTTTGACTTGTATTACTAAGCTGGAAACCTGTTTCTACGGGCATGTATTAAAGTCTCGCGAGATCTCGCAATCAGCGGAAAATCGTCTATCTCGTCTAATTAAGCAGCGATTACTCGACTCTAAAGACCTATGTTATAGTCTTACCTCGCCGGTCTGGGGAGTGAACTCACTGCTGAGAGGTACTTCGAGATTTTTGACAGAGTAGAGACTCACAGAGTTGTTGGATATCAATGATGGTGGTTTATTACTTGAAGTGTAAAGTTTACACATCAGATGCCAAGCTATCTCCGACTGACGATAGTGGGTGATTATCCCTTTTTTTAAAGAAATTGTAGTTTCCTAATTAGATTAAATTAGTTAAGCCTCCAATCGCTAATCGACTAGTATTTCTTGATTGGTTCAATTAAAGAAATACATTACTGAACTTTCTCTGATAGGACCTTGATCATATGAAATCATACATGATCTGCATAAGTGACATCATCGTTATACAACATTTCCCTTACGTAATCGTCCCAGGGTCCTGTCTGGTATTGATGATACGAATTCACTATACTGCCTTGACAATAGATGTCACTCATAGAAATTTCTACCTGTATCCTTGATACTTAGGTATCAATGACGCAAATACATTGAATGTCCCTGACAACGGAGTTTGAACCGAGATGAAGGAAAATTCGTAATGATCATTAACCCTTACACAGATTTGCAAAGTTCAGCCGTCTCGTTCACTGACCTTTATACAGAGTCCCGAAATTACAAAAGCAATATTAATAAGCCAAAGAAAATTTAGTCTGTAACACTTACATTAAAAAACTGAGACATGCTTCTAGAGACAACCTATTCGACAAACATCTGTAAAAATCTGGTGGACTTCCGTTCACGTGTCTTGAGTTAAATTCTTTTGAGCGTGCTGCAAAGTGACAAAATGCCGAACTGAGAAAAGGGCGATTTAGTAAATTCGTTAGGTTTTTGCTTTATGAATGGCCATAAACAATTTACTCGACAGATAAAAACACCAAACCAAGATAATGCTATCAACGTTTTAGCCCAAAATGTATTTTCAATTATTGAAATCAGTGTCAGCGGTTAAAATAAGGCTAAAAGGGGCGATATTCGGGAGCGATGTTTCCTCTCAGAGCACAATGTACACAGTGGCCGATGACTAAATAAACTTGAGGAGTTCCCAGGAAAGGATGATGCATAATTATGACTGATTAGCTGTAAGATGTAGACAGAGTATTAACTGTTCGACCTAACTGTCGGGACCACTACGGCGTCTTGATGACGTCTACTCAAGGGTAATGTAATTTTATGTCAGCATTCGGTCTCGGGAAGGGTTCATATCCGCGGAAGGTTCTGATTCAGCGATCCTGACATGAGTGACATAGCGAATTGAAAATCTGTCGACACCACAACTAAATAACCTGCATCTACATGTAGAAATAGATTGGCAGTGTCCGTGATCATGTGGGGGGGGGGGAGACCTCTATGCTGTAATTCAGTCGGGTGCTATTTTTTTCGAACTTCACGCGCCTTGAAACAGATTAACGCTTACTACCCAACTCCGAGCGTTTCTAAGACAATGGTTTGCCCTTGCTCTTTACGATATTTTTAGGTGAAGATCGTTTCTCTAGTAATTTTGGCCGACATAGCCAAATGCCAGTCAGCGGCAACAAAGTCACGGGAGAGAATTTGAGAAAACCTGAAGATTACGACAAGAACGTTATCTGAGCCACTATTCTCGTCGAGGGCTGTCCAAAAACCGTGTCATCGGTATCGTTACAAATGCTCTCAACGGACGACAAATCATCGGCCATGGGCGTTAAAGTTTGGGCTTTATTATGATCCTTTGCCTGACGTTCTCAGGCTATCTTTTACACGGTTGTGGTTGTTTTGGACTCTCGATGACCCCTTTTTCTTTTTCTTCCTTTCACGATGCTGTTTCTTTCTCTGCTTTGAATGCTGAATATGTACTGGCACGTCGCGGTATTCATTTATTCGCCATCGCTATGTGGCCTCCAGTGGAACGTACCATTTATGTATATGGGACGGCCGGAGTTTCTCCAACCACTGCTTCGGTGTTTTTTTTCAAACGCGCAAAAGAGTCTGTAATAAAACATTCGGTATGTGGCAAAGCAACGACAAATACACAGCTCGCCGGCACGACTCCTCTGACTCGGATTATGCAGCCAAATATAGTCTTAGGATCATGATCAAAAACTACTGTCTGCCCCGATGATCATTGAAACACGGTCCCTCAACGACACAAAACGTCAATGGGCCGGCGATCTCTGACAAGCGAACTTTGACTTTTCATCACTTTTATTTGATAATGACTACAGGTCCTGCCATTACTCATGCTGTAGATTGCAGCACTCGATATATGTTGCTATTAGTGATCGGTACTAACTTGAAATTAAATTGTCAAAAAATGTCACGCCTGGCCTGGTTGTGTCGCTAATACTCAGAAGTTGCCATCTTTTTGGAGCGGCCACCCCTATGAGAAAAACGTACGATCCACCGTTCTGCGCCTGAAAGCTACGCATACACACGATCAGCGACGAAAGTCTTGACACAGGCAGTTACGGTAGGTGTCAATAGGTTTCAAAGCGGATGTTGTCCAAGTGCATGCGACAGTACAGTGGCGCTTCGGCTTAGCTTAATCCCTTGCCAATCAAGACTTAGCGGGAGTCTCAAAACGCAAAAACGTGCATCTGTTCCTCTTGAAATAAATTTGTATCGCAAAATTTCAGCCAGAAACAGAAACTTTCAGACCAAGATATTCTTCACACTTGAAGATCAATATTACATGAATACTTTTAAGGGAAAAAAACTAATTTTCGTGTTTTCGACATAAATTGCCCCGGCAAATGTGGAAAGCTACCTTAAAACACCCTACGCTTAGCGGGAATGTATTGACACAAACGCTTACATTGTCTTATTGTTAGTAAGTAGCATGAGCAGAAAATTGCATCGGGAAATGTTGTCATGAATTAATGAATTTGTGCGTATTACAATGTGTCATAGATAGAATCATAAGTTCTTTCACAGAATATTTACAAACAGTCAGAGAAAGTCACTTTATTGATGATCAGTATTAATAGACTTAAACTTTTTTCAAACTTAATTCCTGAATGAAACCTTCAACCATTCTCTTACAAAATCATTAATACAAACTCATGGGTCACAGTGAAAATTTTGGAACAAGCGAAACAAATTACTCAACATTTTGCAATGTTTGAAATTCGAAATGGCGGCCGTCCCTATGTTATCTCTTTGGAGCAAAATACAATTAAAGATTTTCGATAAACTAAGGCGGTGATGGTTGCTCTTTCGCCAATATATTAAATGAGTAGCACAAAGTTGTAGATCAGAAAAGAATTGTAGAAAGCTGGGATTCCGAATATCTGTCTCCGAAGTGCGTTCTACCCTAGGGGCTCAGTTTCTAAAGTCTAACTGCACAGTGCCGTAACTGTTCTGACATTATGCAACATGAATCAAAGCAACAAAACATTAATATTGCTACACCACTCAGTTTAAACATTGTCATGTTTTCTGTATTTTACGAGTAAACTGTCTATAATACATGTTACAAATATCAATATAAAATGCTGAAAATAAACATAAATGATGGGCTCTGAATGCAAACAAATTATTAGCCTCTTAATGTTTTGGCTTTGAGTGGCTATAAATCTAGGTGCATATGACAAACCTTTATTTTTGAATGTATATGATGATTTTATACAGTCACTGAACTCAGCAATGTAATCAGAACTAGATAATAGCCGTGTATTTAAAGCTACCTTTA
The DNA here is from genome assembly GCF_041260155.1 of Ptychodera flava. Classification (NCBI taxonomy): domain Eukaryota; kingdom Metazoa; phylum Hemichordata; class Enteropneusta; family Ptychoderidae; genus Ptychodera; species Ptychodera flava. The sequence goes on from NC_091930.1 coordinate 4,848,901, forward strand.
ATTGCGAGTGTAACCTCAAAACTTTTGGCACGATAACCTGGGAAAAGCAAAATATCTAATTTGAGACCCTCAACTCATCGGTTGAGGACAAGAAAAAGGTATTTAATGTGAAGATTGAGAATGTGTTTACTGTGAATATAGGGTAGTGACGCGAGAGATAATTATCACTTTTATTAAGTCTCCACTTTTTATTCTGATTAATGAGTAAAGTATTTACCAATGTCCTTTTTTCAATGTTGCAATTATTATTAAGCAATCATCTTAATGCATTTGGAGTGTAGAAATATAGGGTATTTCGCAAAATCTGTATATTTAGCTTATAAATGTAGAGAGAGGCGTATAGATGAGTTAGAGATGTAATTTCTCTTCTGAGAGTATGTTTTTAGGTATGATTGTGCAATCAAAATATGATTATATACTTGTATTCATCATGTGTCCAGATATAATTTCTTTTGATTTTGTATTTTCTTGAATGTTGTATTGTACTATAGGCCGGAGGCCAAAGTACTAAGCTGGAAAAAAATGCCCTTTCGATAGCACCACGTCAAGTTTTCGATGGTTTCATGCACACACTGTGTAATGTGATTTTTTTTTTGGTTTTCCATAGATAAGAGAATTGTAAAAGCTATTACACCGAAATTGGTATTATTTCAAAAATTCGACATTTTGTTCCAAAATCTGTTCTTCTTCATATTTACAACGCTTTTATTTTTACTGTATAGAACCACGTAGACACAGTCAGAACTCATTGAAATAAATGAAACATAAATCAATAAACAGCAGTAGAAGAAAGAGCTTTGTAGTCCGGGGCTCAAAGTAAACTTTTTATAAGATAATCGTACAGGGCAACCGTGTCCGAAATTTACTGGTTCCAGGAAGATATCCGGACCAAATTTTACTGCTATTTTTAATCTGCTCAACAATTACTACAACTGTCAATCTGACGAAGCCAAAAAGAATATCATGCAGTCATTCTAGTAACACATTGATTGTGTGGAAAGCACTTTCAATTAGAAATATTGTAGAAAAAGATACCGCAAAATTACGGTACGTAAATAGTTTCGCATACTACCACTATTGTAAAGACCAATCAGATCACTCCAAGTCTGTGGGCACGTAAATGTCAAAAAATACAATAAATCAGAGACTAAAACATCAACAGATCGTCGCGCTAAGTAGAAGGCTGTTGGGTAGATCGGTAGGTGAATGCCCTTGCCCACAGGCCAAGCCAGCAAGTGCTGTCAAGAAAATCCAGGGGCCAGTCTAAAGGCTCATATGTTTCAGGGTGAAGCTCCCTCTTAAACACATTTATATATCCGGCATTGAAAACAAATATATCATTAGAAATATAATGGAATAGATCATCACCCAGTATTTAAAGTAACATTCAATTTGCTTGATTTACCATACAACTATTCTTGACAATTATCTGTGATTGAAAAATATATCTCGTTCGGAATCTTCAACACATCAGTTAAGGATAGAATTCGATCGTTCAACATGTATTCCACATTAGAATTGAAACTGTCTTTTCTGTGAATATGATGCAGCTGAAGAGAAATGTCACCTTTATTTAGTGTGCACATTTTATTCTGATTTACGAGAAAAGTATTTAATCAAGGTAATTTTGTCTAGATTTTATAATTATCGGAAATAGTGTTAATACAATCGGAGTCTAGAAATAAAGAGTAGTTTTGCAAATTTTTTTTTTCCTTTCAAATGAAGAGACGTAAATGTTAGTCAGAGATGCGATGTAATTGCACTAAATGTGTGTAACTTATTATTGTTTAGTCAAAATATGATTGTAATATTTGTATTCCTCGTGCCTCCAAGTATATTGTTTGATTTTGTTTTGTACATGGGCTGGAGGCCATAGACCTTTTGTTAACAAAGTACTGAAATAAACAATAACAATATCATAATGCCCTTTCGGGAAAGGTTCAAAGGATAGTTAAACACCAACGGTTGAGGCATGGTCAGGACGACTGATTTTACTTTCAGGATTATACGCAAAACAAAGAAAACAGTCAGAATTTACACGAATTTCCGACGTCAAAGGCGACGAGGCCCACAACTTGCATTACGCAAATAGTCACTAAACAGTGACGTGCTGCGCTACGCTATGCAACCCGATGTCACGTGCGTTGTAGAAAATATGCAAATCCGGAGATTTTTAGCGATTGATTACAATCTTTTTTAATTTTTTTTTAATTTCAATCTTTGTTAATATTATTATTCATATTCCCGGCATGTAAATAATCTATTAATGTGCATTTCTGGCCAGTCACGTGACTCAGCTCGACCAACTAAAATGCAACAGACAGGGCATGGTAATGTAGTGTATAGTATCGGTGTCTTTCAGAGTGTCGAAGTTGAGGATTATGCTCAAAACTCGACAAGGTAGTTGGTGCTTTATCCATTACACGGAGAATAGGTTATTTTACAGGATGATGGGAGTATTTATGTTAAAATATAGGTAGGGGCCTGAACATGTATGTAGGGTCAAGGCCTCTGTGTTTTAGGCCCTAGAGGGCACCCAGTTTCCAGCTAAGGCATGTTTAATGAAACTGTATATATAGCTAAGGCTGATAGAAAAGTAACCGGCCTGTGTTGTTAGATACGGGTACTGTGGCGCTATTCACACAGTGGCCACAATAGATATTTTGTTCCCATCAGCTCAGGCATGAATGACTGCCCAGCATGTTTTGAAGACAGCCGCTGACCCATGAAGTCAGCGGAACATGCCGTCAATGTAAATGGGTCAGGGCGTGAGTATACGTATTTCTATTTCATTCAAGAAAACCCTGAAATATGAAGAACTCAGTAAAATTCTGAAAGAAAATTACACAGAAACGTTCTTTTTTTACAACTTAAAATTACCAAATTTTATGTCCCTCTCTTGTTTTAACTGTATTATTTCTTTTCTTCTGGTCGGCTGAAAACTTTAATTCTAAGTTACCGTGCTCTGACTTCTTGTCGAATGGTGTGGTTAATAAATAAATATTGAGGTTTTATAAACTATGGTGGACTCTCAACATTCACGTCAGCGAGAGTGGCTTGTTTCAAGACATTCAGTAATGGCGGTCGTTTTTATCCTTCATGACTGTTTTGATGACCTATATGCATGATCCCTGGGTGAGAAATGGAGACATGACACTTGACTGATGATCGTGTATCGAACAATGATCAGACCTTAGAAACGCAAGAGTACATTTGCAGTAGACATGTACACTTTGTATGTGAATCAAATGATTATAGAGATAATAAGTCGGTGTTTTCGAAAGGTGGCCAATAGTGCAACGTTCATCACTGTCCTCTTGATGCTGGGAATCTTCATTGACAGGTGTTTTTAGCCTGTATACCAGCAGGACCAGGTCAACTTGAACTAGGAATTACACCGTTTGATTTATTGCTGCACAAGGGACTATGTCTAAATAATTTTATTTTGTGCCAACAGTAATTGACAGAAATGCTTAGTAATGCTGACCTAGCGAGAAAAGTGAAATTTGAATATTTTTATCCTATCAGTGACATAGAACGTTGGATTTCAACAAGCTACCTTTGACAAATCTCCTGTAGATTATTAGCAAATTACTGTTTAAACAAGGTCACCAATAATTCAAAACCGATCTTTCACGCTTGACTGTAATCTAGTGCCATGGCATATTTCTTCTAGCCTCTTCATGGCAATGACCGGGGTGACCTGGTCTGATATCCCGTTGGCCTAGCGCGTCTGCTGTCCTAAATGTTTGTGTCAATTAAATCAAACTAAATATAGTTGCTTTTATGGTATTATAAATCTGTAAAATAGTTTTCTGTGAGTTCTAGCATACGTTGTTGCTGTTTTGTTTATTTTTAATAGTTTCCATGCAGAAACTCATGGTTGAATTTCTGACAAGGACGCGTCGTCACACTTTAATTGCCAAGTAGCAATTGGACTATGTTGTGGTGTTCACGAAAGAATAATGCTTCAAGAGTATGTCAAAATTCAATCACTAAGCAGCAATTACAGAGCTTATGGAGGTTCTTTCTGATTTGGTGGTTTTTATCTCCTTGTACAAACCTATTTGTGTGACTGACACAGTTACTGTCAACGAACAATAAACACAATCCCCGTTCAAAGTAGGTTTTTCATGACCTCAAATACATTCAGTTTGGTGAACAGTTAACACGTCTCGAACTTTTCAAGTAAACAGCTGTGATTTCATCCCCTAGGTTGATCGTCACAATTACGTCAGAAAAAGTGACAGTACTGTGACAATCATCGTTCATGCTACAACTGCCTCTTGATTGTAGTACAGTTCAGAAAGCCTGGATCAGTCATTGAAGTAGTAATAGAAAGGGCGCCTCAACGTATGGAGCTTAAATGTTTTGATGATTTTTTTTCAGAACTTACCTTGTGTTTAAACAGGGGTGTTGTCAATGCAGATAGTAATGCACTTCGAAACCGCGGTGTCAGTATTTGAAGTACTAATAAAGAGCCTCCTCAACTTTTGAAGTTGAAATATTTTGATGATTGTTTAAGAACGTGTCATATTTTATGTTTAAAAAGGAATATATGGCACCGTCATTATTACAACACACTTCAAAAATCCAATACCAGTATTTGGAGCAGTAGCAAAGAGCACGCCGTCAACGTATAGGACTTGAAATATTTTGATAATGATTGTTCCACTGATGTTAAAACAGGAATGCCATGTCAACGTGGATTGTAGTATGCTTCTGTAATCAAGGGACAGCATTGGATTTAGTAATAGGGAGCACACCCCAACGTGAAGTGCTTTAAATGTATTTTAAGGGTTGTTTCAGTAGCATAAGATATTTAACCTCTTTAAAAAATGAGGAAAGTTACGGCAACATGGAATTATTGCAATGTTAATGGATTCTAGGTCTTTGTATACAATAATGGAAACAGCAGCATTGGTCATATTGTTGTAATCTGTAGTATCCGCAATGAATAACAAACTGATGTTCATATAAATGCACTTGCTTTACCACTGCGATTGACCCATAAACGGGGGGGGGGGGGGGGGGGTTGGGGGGTTGTAAGTGTTTTTACTTAAATACTTCTGGATTTTTTATGGTCGGAAGCATATACATTGCATTGAATGACCTCAATTGCAATCTTGGTCACTTGGGCTCTCCGCTCAAACACAGGAACGGTTACTCTGTCTTATATTACCGTGACGCGAGCGACTTTGGCTCAACGCACATTAATGCAGTCATACGCTAAAAGTGAATTCAACGCTGGCAATAAAAAGTCAGCTGTTTAAGTGATCTTAACATAGGCAATAATTACGTCATGGCAACCATATTGGAAACTTTCATTGGTCAGATATAAGTCACATGATAGGGGCTAAGGTCGACCAGCAACCCAGCACAGCAAAGGCCACTGAACTCCGTTCATGAAAGGTAAGCAGCTATATGTATACAAATATATCTGCAATAAACGCTTTTCATGTCAAACAATGCTCCTAAAAGGCAAACCGAAAAGGCGTAATAATCATATCCGTTGCTCTGAAAGACTCAATTACAAATCTTTTAAACAAAAAATCAGTTTATGTTCCATGTTTTACTTTACTCTGACTTCCGCCATTCAATTGGGACTTCCCCGATGGCGAAGGTTGTATACGCAGGGCAGAAGCATTGATATCTCCGCACATACGTAGGTCATGGACCTCTGTTTCCCTATTTAAGCCATAGGCATAGTTGAATATTATATATTTACCACTTAAGTGCATTCGTTTTCGCTATGGAGAGTGTTTGGCAGCCTCTTTTAGGGGTCATCATCATGCGCTCAGCCAGTCGAACAACTGTTAGTATGAACTCATCGTGTATTCGGTTTCAACGTACGTGATAGCGAGAAATCCTTGGGTAACTAAAAGGGCATGGTTTTTTTTTTCTGAGATCAGTCATATTTGTTTAATCGTTCGGACACACGTTCTGTAATATTACCAAGATTTCAGAGGTGCATACAGCGGCTTGCACCAAGCCTCTAGGGGCAGGAATGTAAGGTCGTGAACTTAATATTTATTGTTGTTACAAATGAAATTACTGGTCTATGGGACGGTGTACGGGCTATTGCAGCAGATTGTGAATATCCAGCGCGTGTCATAGTAAGAATAGCTGGCCCGACCATGTCTTATTCAGAATTTCGATTTTTTTTGTACACATACAGAAATTCTATATGTGACTTTTCGCGATACAGCGATCAAATGACCATGCAAAAATTACAAAGCCTTTTACTATATATTACAACGTAGTATAGACCTGAGTGACAAAGACGTAGAGAAAAGCAACAAAGAGGAACATTAAATCCCGCCAAAAATTTGCACTGTATATAGCATAATCTTAGGTTCACAACTTAGCATAGACCCATCTGTCTCACAGCTGTCCTGTGCAATCTTTGCTAACACAGACCGATTCAGAGGTTTGTGAGAGGGGAGGTATGTTGGTCTGTCATTTAATGGTGTGCCGAAAGTATGATGCTATTAGGTCATCGGTTTACCGCAACTCCAAGTTTGCACAAGGCGGTCAAAATCGGCTCGGAGTGCATTATATTACCGACGGGTCGTTGTTTTGATCTTCAAATTGCTAGTAGCTCTCAGATTACTGTGTTGAAGACAATTTGCACTTAGGCAATGTAAGGTGTACGTGATGTGTTGTTGCAATAGTGAAATTGCTACTCGGAGGCGCACAGTGCCTCCAGTAAACAGAAAATTTAGAGTCAGGTTACGCCCCGCTGCGATCCTCACCGTTCAAACCCTTTCAAGCCAAGCGGTTAAGGGCTTGCGTTATTGCACGTGTAATCTTGAACACCACATATCTTACGCGGATAAAAGGGGGCATTTATGTCTTTGTTCATAAAGTAGTACTGCTTGAGAACGGTCTATCAGTATGTCATCTCGCCAGTATCGTTTGCCCCTAACATTTCGATATTATCTAAGAAGCTATCATGCATTCCTGAGAAAATCACTTACGAATATCTGGCATCGTGATGATAAGTTGTTGTTGTTGTTGTTGTTGTTGTTGTTGTTGTTGTTGTCATCGTTGCTACGGGTAGTTTTGTACGAAAGTAGTCATAGTCTTTCTTTAGTATTGTAACTTTCCTGTTATTTTCACATCTTTCAGTGTTTCGTCAGAAACTATTTATTCATCTATTATAGCTTGACAAACCTTTGATTAATGAATAATTAAGTAAGTGAATGAAAAAAGTCAACAAAAAGTAACTAATAAACCAACAGTTAACAATCAATATTAATTTCAAATATTTGTATAATTCCAGGTTGAAATATCTTAATATTGGTTTAATCATGGCTGATAGCGCTAGCAATGAGCATATTATGATTTCTTACAACTGGGATCATCAGGAAGAGGTATTGCCATGACAACTTTTCCCCACACAGACTTAGACGTGGTGGCTGTGACCAATCTGGCTGAAATTGGTCATAGCCACCACGTCTATTAAAATTCATGTGTTCACTTTTCTTGTTTACGTACATACTTATATCAGATGGAAATCTGAGGATTTGCGATTACATCAGGTTGACAACCCCCCACACAAGAGCAATGAATTAAAATTACTCTTTACAAAGCATGCGGACAAATTTGTTGGTTCCACACATGTCACTTACTCTTTACAAAGCATGACAAATTAGTGGTTCCACACATGTCACTACACATACAACACTAACGTTCATTGGAAATGGACAATTTGAAGCCGCCTATTAAAGCTCGTGCCCGTGTGCAGTGATATGTTCATGCAATAACCACAAAACTACATTTTGCTTGTCTCGCCACTTATTTTGTTGAAACTTGAAAGAGGATATTTAAGGCCACTGTGTAGTGATAGTACGGACCGGTGTCAAAACCGTGTCTGTTCGTGTACCGAAGGTGTAACCCTATAGCCTAGCTCTGCGTACAGGTATGTGTGTTCACGGCGCTGCACAGCTGTGGTGGAGGCCGCGGACGTGCAACGCCGTGAACACAGAGACCTGTACGCAGAGCTAGGGCCCTATAGCCCTGCGTACTATGCCATGTGTTCTGTACGCGTACGTGCGTTCGCAGTGGGAAAAGTCAGGTCTTATGTACATGGAAACAGAGTGATTTCTGTTTACGGATTCTGCATTGTACGCAGGGCGAGTGTAACACCAGCCTGTGCTGTGCCTCGATCAGTCGTTCGGATATGGGGTGTACACATGTCCAGTTGAAATGTGATCGCGTCGTTTCCCAACGGCGAAAAACACATTCATTCATGCACACTATCTCACCACGGGCATATGCTACTGCATCTCTACAACGTCCATACCACATTATATGGGTGACCGCGAGCAGTTTCTCAAATGTGTGTAGATTTGGAAAATAGCCTGTGCTCCAGAATTCCACCATAAATACCGTTTTGAAAGTGTCAGGTGCTACTTACTTTTGTTGGCGGCCTTATTTCATTTTCATCGACAATTCTGTCCCATTTTGCTGACCAACCGTTGAACCCGACAAGATACTGACACGGTCCTTCTTCAACTGCAACTATTTTCTTCACTGCACCCTTTGTCACCAGTAACAGTTATCGAGGGCCTCAACTTTTTCACCTACTGAGAACGCGTAATGAGCCATGTTTTCTGTGTTTTCCGGTGTTTGGCTTAATTGCTAATGAAACTTTTAATTTTAATTGTTTTCCAAGTCAACTATCCAAGCAATTTAAGAGGGTGATCAAAAAGGCCAGAACAGCCAATTTTGACCAACCGGGTTCAAGAACCCCGGAAAGGTGTTAAATGTGTGCGATAGATGTGTTTACGACATAAACATTACGAACAGTAGGATTAAGAAAGGTATGAATAATGCGAATTAAACAGGCATTGGAAGAGAAAGGATATCAAATATGGTTCGATCTGGATAGAATGGCAGGTAAGAACAGCATATCATATTCCTTAAAGTATAGTATGCACCTCGACATTGAATGACTTAAACTTTTGCTTAAACTCTCTCTAATGAAACATTAAACAGTTCCCTTTCGTAATTGAGAACTAAAGTTGGCGATAACTGTGCAAAATTTTGTAACAGAGTAACAAATTACCCAAAGTTTACGGACCACTGAAATTCAAAATGGCTGCCATTCTTACGTTAACATAGTTGGGGGAAGTAAATTTTCGATTTTCAAATATTAAGTCTGTTAACAGATAAGGCCCCCTTTCCCAGCAAGATATATATATACCAACAACGTATTATAGACGCTTGACAGTCCGAATATCTGTCCGTGAGACGCATTCTATCTTAATTTTGATAGAATTCAGAAAGAGTAAAATAGTTGAGAAAACACTGATGGTTGGAAAACATATATGTTTGCTATAAAACCACAAATGTCATTGTCACTATCACAATAACAATCACAAACTGATTACGTTTTCACTCCTGATCTGTTTAAAGGCATGCTTTGATGCTTGCGCATTGACATTAATAATTATCCCTGTAGATAATGGACCTATGCCTCCAAAGGCTATTCAGCGCTCGGACCTCTGTCCAATCAGCATCGACTTCTTCCTCCACGTGACATTACTTTTCTCTGCCTGACGTTCTTCTGCATGTGCTTTCCACGTCCCAAATACCCTTGGTGGTGGTGAATGCGTTGCGCACAGTCCCTCCACCAGAGATTGTGTTTTGAGCAGTGCTTTGTACTAAATTGAACTGCTGATTTCATGTGTATTGACTTGTTTATTAGTCACTTACCCGATCCGATTCCGCTTTGCCTTAATCTGAAGCAGCTGCAAGTTGTAGGTTTGCATTAAATAGTAGCGGATATGAAATCAATACTTGCACGTAATGTAACTCACATTAAGCCGTTACCTTGTGATTTGATATTGTTCCGTTACGTACAACCCAAAAGTTATGTGTAGAACCGTCAATTTGAGATCCAGTTAATGATTGGATTATTGTACTGCAGACTAGAAAATACATACAGAAACCTGATTCTCGCTTGTATTGCAGGAATGATCATTATTGTTCGATGCTGTTCCACGCAAAAAAGATCAGTCGAGTGTTATTTCTCAAGTTCTCGCAAAACGATCATTCATTATGAACGATTGCCCATATTTTAAACTGCAAGCCGACAGATGTAATTGAAAAAAAAACACCTACATTTATTTTACAAGGAGATATATACAAATCTATGGCTTAAGCAGTGCAGGGTGCGAGTGTGGTATTACTGTGTGTCACGGAAGCCTACAAGAAGTCAGAGAATGGTATGAGAGAAGCAAAGTTTGCAGCTGACCTGAAAAAGAAGATAATATCGTTGAAACTAGAAAAAGATGCACTGTTTGGTACGTAAGTAATACGAGGAATACAGAAGGTTCTTCTAGTCAAACAGAGAGAATTAATAGTGTTGTTTTTTTCACTATTGATGCGTCATTGGGTAAAGAGATAATTATGTTATGATTATTGTTCAAGCTTCTACAAATTAAGGAGGTAGAGGTCACATTTATTGTTATGGCCAAAGATGTAACATGTTGGCTGTTTTCGCTACACGTTATTCGTAGGTTTCGCTGTGGTCATAGCAGAGACACCGCTTATAGAATGTGAGAAAACTGATTTGAGCTATCTGAATCACGAACATTTAATAGCAGTCGGTACAGAAATGGCAAAACCACGTTGGAAACTACCGTTCAAATGTAGGTGATCCGAAATGATATCTAATCATTTCATTTCCTTTTTACCTCACAGATGACTGGATTGGGCCGATTACAGCAGGGAAACTGTGGTTGGATTTCTCCGATCAAAGGAATTTCAGAAAGATGGTAGATAATGTGGAAAGAGAGTTGACGTTCGCCGGAGTTAAGAAGCGTAGTAAGGATGAAACTAGTATGTTCGGGGCTCTTAGGTCAAGTTTTTAGGTTGTTCAAGTTGCCATTATACATTGTAAAATATGTATTATGTATAATATAATAATGATATCATATTCCATATTAAGAATAACCTAGTCAAATATTTGCATGCAATGAAGTCTAGATTCTTTTTCTACATCACTGAAAATAGACAAATCTCTGACCTAGAAGAATAACGAAGTTTGCAAGAAATGAAAGAGCCGGGTCACCACGGATAAATGGTCATGCTTTAAGTCTACTATAAAAAACTCAATTAAAAAATGAAATGCCTAGTAGAAGAGGCGTTAAAGCTTCATTTCCCGATCCCTGGTTCTTGCAGTGGCAGTTGTTTATATTGACTGTTTACATGGTTTCACCGTCACTTGTTCTCATTTGTGGGTTCTGCTCTGTTGGCGAATTTTGCCCAGGGTTAAAGCTAATAAAAGCCCACCCTTTCAACTGAAGTTAATGTAAGAATAACCAGGGTATGAAATATTCACCGTTCTAAGGGACTTGACACAAATTACAGGGGGGGGGGTTGGCCGGTGTTTTTTGGGGGTGGGTCGCCATTTTTCGCGCAAGCATTTTTGAAGGGTCATACAATTTTGTGTATGCCTATGGGGGAGGGTCACCTTTTTTTTACATCAAAGCTGAACTTGCATGTGCACGTATTGAAGAATATGGAATACTGAAAAAAATAAAAAATACCTCCTGGCACATTTGTTTTCTGCCATTTCCATTTTCGGCGCGCCCTTCGGGCGCAATTTAAGGTATAATAACAATGTATTGATGATCCAACCAGCCACATTGATTTAAGTTGTCATGATTTCTACTTATCCAACTCCTCTATTGTGCATAACTGTCCCCTATTATGACTCTTTCAATAACAATTTGGGAGATCACTTATTTGATATCATTCTCCCATTGGCAATACATTAGGTATAGGTTGGTGTCAAATGTTCATGTCGCCGTATGTACATTTTTTATTTTTTGAGGACATTGACAGAATACAAACTATTCAGAATAGTGCAAAATGTCATCAATAACAACTGGAAGCTTCAGGTCGAACAACTTTTGAATAACAATTTAGGATCAGATAACCTATGAGTTATTTGTAGTGTCCTCATAGCCTACAATGTATAGTGAATCAACATTTCAATGAAATTCCAAAATCAAATTTCTTGCACAACCATGGACTTGAAACCACTCTAGTCTAATCATGAACATTAATACTAATAATTAAGTGTACATAAATGCACAGATTTACTTAGTTTTGTATTGGAAAAAAATATTCATAGTTTTGTCATAGACTGCTATGCATAGTGAATCGACATTTCAGTGAAATTCCAAAATCAAATTTATTGCACAACCATAGACTTGAAACCACTCTGGTCTAATCATAAACATTAATACTAATAATTAGGTGTACATAAATGCACAGATTTACTTAGTTTTGTACTGGAAAAAAAGTATTCATAGTTTTGTCATAGACTGCCATGTATAGTGAATCAACATTTCAGTGATATGCCAAAATGAAATTTCTTGCATAACCATGGACTTGAAACCACTCTAGTCTAATCATGAACATTTATACCAATAATCGAGTGTACATAAATAGACAGATTTGCCAAGTTTTGTATTTTAAAACAATTATTCTTACTTTTGTCATAGACTACAATGTATGATGGATGAACTTTTTATGCGAAATGCCAAAAACAAAGTTCTTGTACACAGATGCACGTGTTACCACCCTCTTCTAATCAAGTACAATTATTTCAATTATTCAGGGTCCATATATGCAGAAAAAGTGCATATTATTAATTGTTAAAGAATTTTTTTACACTTTTGTTATAGACCCCCATGTATGGTGAAACAACATTATCGATGAAATCTAAAAATTACATTGTTTGTACACGCATGCACTTTTTACCTGCCACTTCAAGCAAAGTACGTTTACATGAATTATCACACACATATGATTTGAAATTTTTTGGACAAAGTGTTATATCAGCCACATTTTGCCTTTCTTTTGGGAGGGGATTTCAAAAGTATAGCAAGTCAGAATAGTGGTGCGGCATGGCAAATCCATTGTGCACTTTGTTAAAAGCACCAAATTTGGCTCAGATGTGTCTTAATATGTGTTGAACAAATTCAGATACCGAGCCACTGAAAATCTGTTGAAGCGTTGCCATGGTAACCATTTTCAAAATGGCCGCCAGACAAGGTATTTCTCACGTAATAAATATCAACTGCACAACACGTTGAGTAATTTTGGGGTAAATATTTTCAATTATAAACTATGGAAGAGTAATTTACAGCTTTTTTCAACTTTTCTTAATCGTTTGACTTGTTAAACGGGTAAATACAGACAAAAACACAATTCTTATGCATAAATGCACGGTATTAGATCCTATCATAGGATGACACTATGTCAGCAGTCAAGAAATATTAGGCCATGGGCTAGAGGGGTCTACATGCACCTTTAGGATATCAAATTTTATTTATAGAAACCTTAGGATCCCTAGATAAGGAAATACAATTTTAACAGAAAAAAGGGGATGCAATAATTGTTACGTTTGTGTTTTGAGGGGTACCACAAAATCACTATTTTGCGCATACCCACGTGCATTTGTCTAGTAGTACTTGTGAGTCATCTGCTAAGCTTTTTTTAAAGTAACTTGACTTGTTGGGTATCATTAGAATGGAAATTTATTCTCCTTTAAAATGACATATGTAATATGCAATATCTTCCATAGATTTTTTTATGAAATGGGACCAAAACTTACCCGATACCCCAAAGTTTGCAATGCAAGTTATAGCTAATCTCAAATTATACCAATAGTTTAACTTAGCATCATACAAATGGCAATGCTTTGTATCATATCTGTTTTGTTTGCTACAGGGACATTTTAGTCATGTGAAACAGACTTTTGACAGAAAAAAAAGATTGGGATGCTATAGCTCTACCGGTCATATTTTGAAGGATACCGTAAAATCACAGTATTGCCAACTCTAATGCATTTTCGTTCAACCTGTCTTCTTGTAAGTCATCTGATGAGCTGAATTGTTAACATAACATGACTTATAAGGTAACATTATAAAGTAATTCTCTTCTTCTTTTAGATGACATATTGTAATATGCAATATCTTCCATAGTTTTTATAAAAAATGTCCAAAACTTACCCCATATCCCAAACTTTATATTGCAAACTATTGTCACTGCTTATCTCAAATTCTACCAATTTGTACCTAGACATATTACAAAGGGCAATGCTTTGCATGAAATCTGTTTTATTTGCTACAAGAATATGTCAAAATATGAAATAGACTTTTAACAGCAAAAATATTGGGATGCAATGGCTGTTACGGTCATGTTTTGAAGAGTACCTTAAAGTCAAAGTATTGCGAATTGCATCTTTTTGTTAAGCGTGTCTCCTTTTAAGTCATCTAATCAGCTTATATTTTAACGTAACATGGTTTATTGGGTAACATTAAAAGTAATTGTATTCTTCTATTGGATGAAATATTGTAATATGAATATCTTCCACTGTTTTTATAAAATATGACCAAAACTTACCCTACACTCCAAACTTTATTGAAAATTAATGTCACTGCTTATCTCAAATTGTACAACCCTTTTACCCAGACATATAATAATAGGCACTGCCTTGTATGAAATATCTTTTATTTACTAAGGGGACGCGTCAAATATGAAATATACTTTTAACAGAAAAATATTGGAATGCAACGTATGTTACAGTCACGTTTTGAAGGGCATTGTAAAATCACAATTTTGAGACTCAGTGATGTTTTTATTAAACCAGTGTTCGTTTAAGTCATCTGTTGAGCCTAACTTATACGTAACCTGATTTATTGGGTTTAATTACTAAAAGTTCTTATCTGACAATCTAATTTAGTGTTTTGGCAGAGCAAGTTTTTGAAAACTAAATCATGGTGTGCGTTATACCCGCTGTAAAGGAGATGAAAAAAAGAAAGGCATTATACTGAATTATACAACCAACTGATTGAGGAGCAAGGTGCGGAATTGTGCCCTTATAGGTTTTGTTTGCTAAACTGTATGTAAAGTCTATTTGGCTAAACTAGCTTTATACGTTAGCACAGCTAATTAGGAAAAGTTTCGCTGATCCAATAAGCGTAATCTATTCATTGTACATTACATCGAGTTTACCTGGGTGTTCCTGAAGAAAAACTTGTATAAATATGTCAGAAAGCTGCAATCCCTTCATTAATATTATGGATATATCTGATATTTACTGTGGTAGATTCTAAACTTCATAAATTTGCAAAAGTTTCTGTATATATGTCAGATAGCTTAGATTTCTTCATTAACAAAACTATGGAAATACATAATACTTAGCTGCTCTAATGATAGTTTCAAAACTTCATAAATAAGCAGAATTTTCTTCAGTACTTTTCACTAGATATGTCCGATATTTGGTCGATTTAATTATCATTTCTAAATTTTATAAGTTATCTCGGATTTAGCTGGGCATTCTTCAGTAAAATATTTCACGGATATACGATGTTGAGCAGATCTAATTATCGCTTATTATCTTTAAGAATTAACTCAAGTTTAAAAGGATGTTCTATAGTTGAAAAGCATGTATCCGATACGTAATTGATCTAATTGTTGCTTCTACACATTATAAAGCAGCTCAAAGTTAGTTTGGTTGACATGTTGAAGACGTTCAAAATTTTTGAATAACTTTGCTTTAATTGTACTATGTCGCTGAATGTACAATTTATTTATTGTGAATACTGAACTACGTGAAATCTCTGAGGTTTATGTTTCGATCTTGACTGGAGTGTCACTATTTGCCTAAGAAGGAATACATCAAATTTGATCAGATAATTGACCAACCAACATACTTTGCTTAGGTGTTGGGTGTACATGTCAAGTGGATAACCGAAATATGATTGGCAGTTATCTAGGATTGTCGTTTAAACTTGTTGTTTCAGCCTCTGGAAACACCATGGAAAGGAATAAAATACTCGCCGGTCGACTAGCCATGCAAAAGCAAGCACAGGTCCCGGGAGTGCCAAGCACGAGCATCACTGACAAACGTGCAGGACTGTATTTGAGCTTTGCTTTCCCTACCTTTTATGTTTGTTACAACGAAAGAAAGTTGAGTAATACAATTTAATGACTATGGTACCATGTTTTTGCATTTGAATAAAAAATAGTGTACTATCAAGATTCGGACCAAAATACACGATGTTCAAAATATGATGGGCATTAATCTATATTTGTGCAATAGACCATTTACGTGACATTGAAATAACCCTTAAACTGATTTGTAAATCATGAAATTTATTGCAAATTACACAAGATCAGTTTTTATGTTAAATGAATTATGAAAAGCACTGTATAAAACATAATATACATAGCCAAAAATAATACAATATGATCGTGTTATCCACTCATGTACTTACATGTATTGTAGTTTACATGATAAATCTCTAACATTGACAATTATGGGGACATATAAGAGATTTTCCCCAAAAATGTTATTGCTTTCAGCGTTCAAACTTAAAGATTTGTTATACAAAAAATATTATTATGTTTTTTTTTGTATGTAGACCTAGGTGTGAATGTAGATGAACAAGAGTTAGAGATTGGGTTAAATTTCCCGCACAGTTTTCCATGTTAGGTCTTATGAGCAAGAACGCCCTGCAAAACTCGTCAAAGGCTAATTATAAAGTTTAGAAACGATAATTAGAATGTCAAAATATTGCACATATTCAACGTTTCTACTCAAGAGCCCCCATCCACTGGCAGAACATGGGACCGCTCTTCTTACACTCAAACACTTCATACCCTTCCCACCACCGCCCTGGGCCAATCCAGGCGAATAGTTTGCAAAACCTGGTGCGTGTGCCGTACGTGTGATGCACACATACCAGCTATAACCCTAAAAAGGTTGAAACAGGTGCATTAACGATTACAAATTAGAATAAAATAAAATACTCTGAACAGTATCTTCTGATAGTTTACTTACACAGGACAGCTAATAGTTGTTCATCGTTAAAAAATATTAAGTTTGGCAATTCGAATCTTTCACTTTGGCTTAATGTGGCAGCCATATTGTAACTCGCTTTTTTAAAAACAATGAAATAATCAAACAATAAACAATGCAAATAGTAATCTTAAGATGCATTCATGATGGTAATACATCAACTATTCAACACAGAATCATATGTAGAACAGCACCTATGGGATTTTACAGTAATTGATGATCGCTATGTTTAAAAATGGCCGCCACACCAGAACGAGGCTCTATGCTTAAGGGCTTGGTATCCAAATTGATTTTAAAACAATAAAAATATGCAAATAGTAATCTTAATGGGCATTTATGATGGAAATACGTCCACTATTCCTCACAGAATCGTCTGAAGAGCAGCAACTATGGGATTTTATAGTGACTGATGGTCGCCATATTTAAAAATGGCCGCTACACCAGAACGAGGCTCAACCTGTGGTGGCTCGGTATCCAAATTGATTTATATTACGATAATCTACATTCCTACCAAATTTCATGCTTTTATCACAAAATGCACAATTGTTATGAAAATTTTGGTTATGCCGCGCCACTAGAAGGGGGGTCTTGAACACATTGCGGGTTTGTTGGGGGGTATTGAGTAACAGGGGAGGGTCATTTATTTTCATGCACGGATAAGGGGGAGGGTCACTAATTTTTGTGCATGAACTTTTGAAGGGTCACTATTTTTGATGCAGCGGTGTTTCGAAAAACACCGGTCACCCCCCCCCCCTGTAATTTGTGTCCAGTCCCTAATTACAACATGCACTCGTTTGGATTAACCTTTGATTTCTCTATTTTCTTGCAGGTGAATGGAAAGTTACCATACTGGATACACAGGAGTCCGGCGCAGAGCCAGGGCAGTTTAATTGGCCGAATGGTCTTACTTGGAATGGAGATGAGCTTTTGGTTTGTGACACAGACAACCATCGCATACAGATCTTCGATAAGAATAATGTAGTTAATTTCATACGATTTGATGGTCAGTTTCAGAACCCTTTTAGGCCGGTTACAGTGGCTATTACTCCTGAAGGTCATTTGGTCATAGCTGATGTTGGTAACAGGCAAATTATTATCTGTGACAAAGATCGACAAATAATTCAGATCATTTCTCAAAACGCAGACGAAAACGTTGACAATATTAATTATATGGCAGGATTTGTATACGGCATTGACTGGAAAAGTGGCAGATTACTCAAATACAGCGTGAAAGAAGGGAAACTTCTTGCACAGGTCAAAGGTCAACTAGCAGTTCCACACTATGTTGCCCCCACTCCAAACAACCATCTCCTAGTGTCAGATGAACGCGATCATGTCATATGCGTTTTCGATTCTGATTTAAATTTTCTGAATTCGTATTGCTCTGAAGGTGTTGGCAACGGTCAGGTGAAGAACCCGAGGGGCATCGACACCGACTCACGGGGAAATATTTATATCTGTGATAGCATGAATGATAGGGTTGTAAAGCTGGGACCTGACGGGCAGTTTATTCGCAACCTATTTGAAGGTGATGTGACCAGACCACACCAGATAGCGGTCAAATGTGACGTCACAACTCATGGTGACGTCACAAGAATTGCCGTCATGCAGGGTGATAAGAGAATGCGAATACATCAAATCAAAGTATACTCTGTATTGACATAGGACTCACGATATGTAATTGATATGCCATTCATTAGCAATTAGTATAAATTACGTTCAGCGAAATGTTCTTACAAAAATGTCACAAAGTTACTTTATTCTATCATAGACCCGTATGTCATAAACAACTTTTGTCATATTCTTTGTTCATACTATTATTTGCTTTATATATCTAAGAGACACTTGCACTAATAAGTTGAAAGAACAGACAGACTGAATTTATTGTTAGCATTTTATTTGTGTAGAATCAGATGTGAACATTAGTAATAGTATACAAAAAGCAAAAATAACGACATGCACACGGAAAAATTAACAAATATTCGGCATGTAAGGAAAGGAAAAGCCAGTCATTCTGACAGGTAGAAAACATTTTACTTGGCAAATTTAATTCGTTGAATGTGCATACATGTTTACTTCCAAAAAAAAAGAAAAAAACGGAATCAGCTTGGACACTCTCTTGTGCCGCGCAACAAAATAAACGCAGCCACTGGCGTTTTTAACATGCAAAACACATAGACAAAGTAGCAAATGTCATGAAATCTTTTTCATTGAAAAGGAGTTCTTGCGTTACCAGGACTGACTTTTTTAAACATTGATTTCATCATGGAAGTGTTACACAAATATATCAATGACTTGAACAAAAAGAAAAAGGAAAAAAAGTTGTACGTCAATATTATCAATGTTTTATCCTTATAAGAAATGAAGCGAGGGTTTTCCGTCTCTTGCAACAACAACTGACACTAAAAACAGATAGTGATTATGGAAAAAAAAACCACTACGAATAGTCGCGTGTGTGTGGGGCGGGGGGCGGGCAGAAGAGTCGGTCATACAGTTGATGACGGTGTGCTCGCTAAAAATCCATCTGGACGTTTATAATAGACGTACTGTGATGACAGTGACATTGAATGTTATGTATAAGGTGTATAATACTGGCAATACGATGGCAGCAATCTATACTGAGCTGCTTACTGTGGTATTTGTTGGGTTGATCCTGTCCTAGCCCTGCGTACGATGCTGTGTGTTCCAGGCGTTATACGGACCCTGGGAGGCCGTGTAAGACCGGGAACACACAGCGTTGTACTCAAGGCTATTGCTGCCCCTGTTTTGCTGAAGCTGCGACCTCGACCGACCAAGGAAGTTTGTGTAGATGCAGACGCAGGAAACGTTATACCGCATCGTTCAAGTTCTTTTTGTACATAATTTAACGTATTTTTCCTTATATTCTCAACTCATTATAGAGAACTTTGTGTCACAATAAGAATACAGATTTAATCTTTTTGTTTGATATGTGGGATTGATTGAATATGCGGTGTGCCTTTGATGACGTTTAGTTCGGGTGTTATGTTTTAAAAAAATCATTGGCTGCGTTTATTTTGTTGGGAGTCCAAACTGACTCGGTTTTTGTAGTAAAATTTCAACAACTGTCAAAAATACTGCCTTACAGTAAAATACCTATCGAATATGGGTGGCTTTCTTGAGAGTAAAATTGTGATTCGAGTTTGAGAAAAGTCAACACGATCAGAATGACAACAATTACGTAAATGCAACTTACAACTGGTACGTTATTATTATTATTATTATTGTTATTATTATTATTATTATTATTATTATTATTATTAATACTTTATTAATTATTATATCTGTATTTCGGACTTGAGCGTCCATGTAAAAGTCAATTAAGGCATTAGTATGAAAATTCAGTTACGAAATTAAATTATGGTTGAAAAGATAGAAAAATTGATTATATCTACATACATAATCCAATCGATTTCTTTTCAAACAGACATTTAAATAAAGAGTAACTTATTCCAGTGTTTTACCATCTCTGAGTTGAAATACAATGATTAACATACATTTCGTACAATTGCATTGCTACTTTTCAAAAGTCTTTGTCTCAGGCTGTTAATCTGATTTCTCAGAAGAGCATCAAAGTTGCTTATTCTGTTAGATACAAACATTAGACTCGCCCTGCTTTGTTTCTCATAACCCAATAACAGTCGTGCAGCATTATTGTAAGCAACTTTCAATTTTCTCAAGACATTTTCAGAATAGATATTCCATATTGGTCCCCATACAACTGATAACAATAGGCTTTAAATAGAATGCATTTAACATGAAAAGTACACATGTGGAATTTTCTCATTAGCATATTCGCTACTACGTAAAAATATCTTGTCTGCCACTCAATGTCATCATCATCTCTGAAATAGTCAGTTAACACGAACCCTAGATGTTTTTTCTTAACAACAAAGTTAATTCAACCCCGTTCAGATACACACATGGAACGCGGCGAATCTTATGGTGATTCGCAAAAACGCACATACAGTTAGTCTTTTTACTGTTGAAAATGATGTCGTGAGTATCACTATAATGAGTACAGAGATCTATTAACTTTTGTGTACCTTTGACAGAAGGACTAATCAAGCAGATATCATCCGCGTACATTAAGTGATTGACAAAAATGCCACCAATATTACAGCCAGTATTCAGGTTTGATAAGAGAACACTCAATTATCAATATAGATATTAAAGATCTTTGGTAAAAAATGCCACCTTGCTTTACACCGTTAGTGACAGTAAAACCCTCAGATAAACGTGTACCCCAACGAATAATAATAATTTGAGTTCGATACCATTTGACAAGAAATCTGACAAGGTAAATGGGAATTGTACGTTGAATTAATTTCTTGAAAAGCGTCCAATGGTTCACTCTGTCAAAAGCCTTAGAGGCGTCCATAAATGTAATAAATACATTACTACTATGTTGTCTATAATAATTGATAATTTCCTTCAAAATAAAGACGCACATATCAGTGGAATGTCTTGACTAAAAACCAAATTGATTATCAGTCGTTCCCAGATAAGAATCAATGTGACGCAATAAAACAAGTTCAATTATTTTAGAAGCAATAGTGGAAAGTGCAACAGGACGATAATTATTGTTTTATCTGTAATATCACTATTTTTGTCATTGATAATTGGAACTAGGATAGTGTTAGAAAGTCGTCTAGGGCAAACTACATGGACAAACATAGCTGTTAAGCACATACTTAGCAAAACATAAACTTTCTGACTAGCAAATATAAAGTGCTCAGCGGCAAGATAATCTGAACCAGACGTTTTTCCAGTCTGTAGCTTACTAATTGCATCACTTATGTCACCTGGTATTACAGTGAAATTGTCTTGCAGTGAGCATCTAAAAGAAATTTCTGATCCCTATTATTGTTTACAAAATTATAAACACCATAATAATGGTTACGCCACATTTCAACAACATTTGCATCACCTGTACATCCATTAACATTATTTGGCCTACTCAAATTTTTAGTATTGTTGTTAACAGACTTCCAAAATTTGTCATAATTGCTAGAAGACAGATTTTTCGCCATAGCATCGGGTTTCATCTGTTCCTCATTACGGCGACACAGACGCAGAGCCTACTTAAACTGCGCATGCGTGCGGCGTTTAAGGTCATACAATGGACCTGTCCTGGGTTTACCAGAATCACGCCAGAGCTTAAACGAATCACGTGCAATCGAATGAATCTGTTTCACATTGTCATTTCACCCTGGAATATTAGAATTTGTACTTTTGGTGGGTGGTGTAATTTTAGTGCCAGCAACATATAAACTATCAATAACACTGTCTTAAAACTTCAAGATACAATCAACATGATTGGAATTATTACAATGAATATCTTTACAACATAATGCTTCCTTGAAATATCAACGTTAGAAAGAAGCCTATCTGAATTCACATAATACTCATTGTGTTGATTAGTACTAACCTTGGACCAGTTTAAGCGTACCTCTGTATCATTCTTAACCGAGTCATTACTTTCACATGAAGATATGGTACCAATGTCACACTTAATACTAAGTGGGAAATTGTCAGAAACGATTACATCATACAAAATTTCTACAGACTCAATACATTGATGAGCTGTGTATGAATAAATACAATGATCTAGCCAGGATGTTGTGCCATGCTCGTCACTAACATATGTGAATGAATTTTCTGGTAGTAAGACATTATCTGACACAAAATAGTTGTACTCGTTACAAAAGCTCAGCAATGATTTACCAAAGAGGGAGTTGTGATCTGAATTCCAGTGTCCAATTATCATTGTACTGTAACAGTTGCTAGACTGAGCAGTAGAATGAACCTTTGCTAAATATTCAGTGAAATCATCATGATTTTCCCTAATACAAGTAGGCGTGTAAACACAGAGTATTAACATTTTACAATTGTCATTGGCTACCTCAATCTCAATGATTCTATTATCATTGAATGAACATACTGTTATCATGTGACCAATTAATTCACTGCATGAAAATGCAATAATACAGACAAATTCACATTAATGAGTTGCGTGTATTATAGAATAATACACGTGAATTCAGATTAATCCACATGAATACAGGCTTGCTTGATACAGGAAATGGATTCCTGACTGTTTTCATCTGTATATGAACTCTGTAGCTAAAATACAGGCAATAATCCATGCTAATAGGGTAAGTATTATAGGTATTTATGCAGTGATTTACGCCATAAAATAGCAACCCGTCCAAACGGACGACCAATCAAAATATTTTCACCTGTATCAACAGGGGACTCTATATGAATACGAGATAAAAACGAAATGTCATCTTTAGTCAGCTAATGCTCTTGTAATAAACAAATGTCATTAGTATATGAGTTATGTTAATGTGTTTATCAAAATACAAAACACCGTCGAAAGCTATAGCATAAATCTTTATTGACACTGTGACATTTCCTCATCAGGTCGTCTTGGGTAATTTTTTTGTAAAAGTGTAAGTAAACGTCTTTACTAAAACTTTAACTTTTCGAATTTATAGCAATGACAGTCCAAATATTGTTCTAAGGCATATACGTATACGTTGTTCCTTTCAGGCAGGAAAAATAATTGAAAATAAAACAGCGTTATACTAATATTCGCTGATTCAGAAATCTGACTGTAAGGAGGAACACTTTATTTTTACGTCTTAATATTAGTTTAATTTCAGAATGCAGGTATAAGCAAGCATTTCATTTCAAAACTTAACTTCTAGTGTAATACCAAACCATGTCAATCTGTTCAGAACAACAAAAAACAACAACAAAAAACTACACAAATTGGTAGCTTTTGAGTAAGTGGAGGATTGAACACCCTTATCACTCCTTACTTCAATTACAATTTAATTCGATATCGGTCTAGCCATTATGTGAAAGTCGCAAAGTGTAAAAAACAGAAGTTTAAAAAAATGTGGAAGCCAAAACAGTTTCTTAGCTTCTTATCAAACGTGAAAACTTATATCTAGCAGAACTGCATAGTTAATATCGATAAAACTATACTGGAAATAATAATTTCATGGAATTTGTTCATCTTAGAGAGAAAGTAAAATATTCAGGCTTAGTTTGATTGGTAAAATAATGGTCCTCATAGGGAGGACAAATTAAAAGTACAATATAAAATCTAATATATTATGACACACAAAAAGCAGAAGCATTACATGCTAGATGTTAGTTGTCGAGTCATGAACATATCTATAAAATGATTGTTATTGTATCATGTTTAAATAATGCATGCACTACCTTTGATTATATAATACAAATATATTGATGGCGGAAATACAGCAACCTGATTGGTTGAGAGGGGAAAATGACCGTGGTATATTCGTAATATACTACGGCTGACACACGTTCGTTTTTGACATTATTAGACAGAATTTCAATATACTGTTATGATATAATAACAATGAATCACACCCAGCGACGTTATACCACTCGATTTCGACCAGTTCACTCCATATATGCACTCGCTATCGTTCGTGCATATATGTTTAGAAGAGGTCAAAATGCTGTTGTTTACCAAAGCTGTGTGTTGCTTTCTTATTAATCAAACAACTGAAACATATTTCCCTTTGTAAGATTTGATTTGTAATGAATTATTGCTCACATGTGTAAGAAATTCCATTGGTCTAGCATCTACTTCTGTTTCGATTTCGCAAATGGGATGAATGTCTCCCTCTCATTATTTTATTCAATCTTTCAAATTGAGATAGGCAGAGATAGTGTATTAGGTGTTCATTTACCATCAGAGCCAACGTCACAGAGTGTGTGACGTCGATAGTTACTCTCTCATTTACTTGTGAGGCACAGGTTAATGGATTTGAAGATCGATAGCGCATAGCATAAAATTATTGTACACTCGCTGAAATATAGGCAAAAGGCTTTATATACGTTCAGTAATGCGTTAAGAATAAAGTATATGGAAGTACACCACAACATGTGTGGTACACGTAATGTATATGAAAAATATCAATACGTTGAAATACGTAACTCATATGTATGCATAACAAGAGTATACAAATCGCAGATCTTCGCAGACCAAGCGTACACAGTATTAGTGCGTTTTAGTTGTATACTTATTGTTTACTTAGCGCATTTAAACGAAGTATTATATATATATATATATATATATATATATATATATATATATATATATATATATATATATATATATATATATATATATATATATATATATATATATATATATATATATATATATATATATATATATATCAAGCAACGTATCTAGTGGATATACATTATATTCAGCAACACATACAATATCTTGTCATGGTCGTAAAGAAAATGTAGGAGTATATGATAGAAAGTCCTTATCCCTTGAAAACTAGCTCGAACATTGTCGTAAGCTACATTGTAAGTAAATTGAAGCTCCTCTTTTACAACAACAAAACAAAAACAACAACAACAATGAACAATATTCAATTTTCAGATTACATGTCAGATTGCAATTTTGATCAGAAGGCTATAACACGATCGGGACTAATTTGGGATAATAGGATAGTGCAATAATGTCGATTTAATATGTAAAAGTAACCGTATCTGCTTTTCTTTATACGTTACACACTTGTTTTTATGAGTAATTTTTAATATAGGAACATATTCAATTACAGGGCACCTAACACTTTTGAGAACTTTGAAAAATATAACGATCTAATTATTCCGAATTAGTTATAATTGTGTTTTACTTGATATTGCAAAATTTAGCGATATCTCAAACACTATGAGAAATATTTTTGAAAAATGAGATTTGCTTATTTTCCATGTTTTCCCATACAAAACAGAAGAAATAGAGGTAGTCAAAATAATTTCAATCTTTACCTCTCATAATTTCTAAAAAATCTCCCAGGCTACCAAAATAACCTAAATGATTTCTTTTCCTCTGATGAAAATCAGAGTTTGCAAAAGAACACAGGTTACCCATTTTTTTTTTATAATTTGTACACTTGCAAGGAGAGAATTTATACGTAGACTTGAATTGCTGGGGCAGAGAATAAGCACCCCTGGAACCTGTTTGACAGAGAATTAGAACCCCAACACTTGGTGAGGCAGAGAATTGGTACCCTGGAAACTTAATTAGTGGGACAGGGATTTCGTGTCCGACACTTGCTGGAGAAGAGAATTAGTACCCCTGAAACTTACAGGGGCAGAGAAATAGTACCCCTACAACTGCTGGAGCAAAGAATTAGTACCCCTGGAACTTACAGGGGCAGAGAATTAGTACCACTGGAACTGTTGAAGCAGAGAATTAGTGCCCGACACTTGCTGGAGCAGGGAATTAGTACCCCTGGAACTTGCTTGAGCAGAAAATTAGTACCCCTACACTTGCTGGGCAGAGAATTAGTACCCCTGGTAAAGCTGGAGCAGAGAATTAGTACCCCTGGAACTTGCTGGAGCAGAAAACTAGTACCCCTGGTAAAGCTGGAGCAGAGAATTAGTACCCCTGACAAGTTTAGAGAAATTTCTCCTAGCAAATCAATGCAATGTTGGTAGTCTGAATAGCATTTGATTTTTCTACCAGAGAAACTACAACTTTAGCATGAAATACTTTCTTTTTCAAGCAAACATCATTTTCTTGACCTTTTTCATTGGAAATAACAAATGATTGCCAACCAAGCATATAGTTCACAATTTTGCAAGAGAGAAAAATCAAGATCTTACTATGCAGCTGATGTTAACAAATCTACACTGTAAATATTTTTGTATCAAAAACGCCGATTAATGTGGAGTTGGCTGCACAGTTCAAACTTTTGCACTGAAAAAAACAAGAAAATGAGTGGTTTTCCTTTGATTTTCATTTATTTTGCTTCAAAATTTGTGAAAATCAGCAAATCTCATTTTTCAAAAATATTTCTCATAGTGTTAGTCTCAATCGTACTTTGTGCTGATAGGGAAGCATTGAGTAGATTGGCAATTTATAATATTACAACAACTTGCATGCGCCATCTTCGATTACTTCAGCTTCATTATTTTCAAAATCTCTCCTACATTCTTTTCCATATTATCCATCGTCTTTTCCACTTTGAGAAATCGTTCTTCCATCGTCTTTTCCACTTTGAGAAGTCCTTCTTCAACCTTTTCAAGACGAGCTTGGCTGCCGCTTTTACATTCTCCAATTTCATTTATTACTTTATCAACTCTGGTGTTGAAAAACGGAAATGAGACACGTGAAAATAGAATAATACCGAAAGTGCTTCCAAGAATGATAAACACTAAGTATCAAACATTTCTCTCATGTTTTGGTGATACCCTGCTTGGGTTGAATAATTTTGAAGCTTTGAACTTTTGACGGTCTCACTAACTTGTCTTGGTTGAAACTGAGAGGAAATTATCTTATTCTATCTAATATTAGGTCACAGAACGTGCAGAATGTTGACCATTATCAGATTAAGCACAGTAATTTCAGAACAATATGGCATAGAAAAAACTGAATCAGCACACGGCAAGTAAATAAAATGTGACTCCCTGATGAACCAGATATGCCACTGATTTTAAACAACATATAATTATACATAGACTATTAAACGACTTCGAATGGCCGAATAAACCGAAAATAAATAAATAGCCACGATATTAACTGATCGAGAGAGCTTCAGAGTTTCAACATCTGAGAATGAGGCCTAGGTCATATCTAGGAACCCTTATATTTGACATTTATAACCTGAAATATGTTTAAGGGAATAGGTTCTAACCAAAAAATTGATAGAATCGGTTCGAATATACGCAATATGAAAATTTAAGAAATCATAGAAATTTAAAGATATCAGGCAAGTGATTTCATATGTGAAGAGGTTTTGACTTGAATTGTACAAACTGGTCACAGATTGTATTTAATGTCAATGACATTGACCATCCTCAATTGAACTAGTTCTTGCGAGAAGACGGCCAGTAAATAGGAAGTATTTTGGTGAAAGCACAGATACAAAGTAGATCAGAAAGATGTTAAGAGATTGCGTTTGTGGGTTATCAAGCGCATTTTATTTACACAATCCGTTATTTAAAGGATAGTGGTTGGATTTAGTTAGAGGCGTTGTACGGATGGTTGATTTAATCGTTGGCAGATGTGTGGATGGATAGGGTACGTGGATAAAAACCATGAGAGAGACTGTGACTAGATTGAAGTGGAAGTTTAGACGCGAAAGTACCTTTTCTCAGTAGCGTCTATATGTTGTTTGTTTTTCTTGATGAAATAATTCTGTAAGTGTTTCTTCTCAAACAGGTTCAACGCTTCATCGTCACGCTTTTCCAACTCAACACCTATGCAACATGCAAGCACATATGAAGCTCAATATTAACGAAACTCACTCTGCTTATAATTGTGCATATTAAAGTATGTTGTGAGATCCACTAGTACATTGCAGAGCATTTTGTCAGAGTATCTGTAGTCTTGCACGACATGAGTACGAAATTTGCAATTATCGGCCTTGGTCTGGAACCATTAAATGAAAACAATTAGAATCAACAGAAATGTGTGAAATGTATATCACACAGAAAAAATAAGAACAGTTAATTCTTTGGGTTTTATAGTTATCGATGGCTTAGATTAGTGTTTTGTTAACTACCGATACAAGTACTTAGTATTGCAAGGTCCCTACATTGGTCAATGTCAGCTTGGGAAACCTTTCATTAAAATAGATACTATATTATATAAAATCAAAGCGGTGATTGACACATAGATAGACAAATACTTTACCGGATATCGTTACATTATAAAACTTACGTAGAGAAGACGATTCCTTGACTTTCTTACAAGACACACCTGTTACCGGAAAAGACCACATTCAGAGTTCAAAATTATATTATTTTCGAAAAGTTGACTGGTACATCGGTGCTTCCATGTACTACAAATTTTACACTACATAGGCGTATGAAAGTTGTTCTGGCGATCACATTACATATCTTTCATATCGAAAGTAAAACTGTGTCACAGTCGGGTGAACTTTGACCTTAGAAAGTAATTTACGTTTCATGGCAGATAGAAGCGACACCACGAGAAAAACTTCCAAACATATTGCATAATAGAACAGTGTATGTTGCTTTCTGATTTCCTATATAAGTTTAATATTCAGGATGAACGGCAAAATTTGTACAAAATACTAACTAAAGATCATATTACTTACACTTCTTTAGGTGAATAATGAAACGATACATATGATTGAAGATGATGAGTGGTGGCGCCAGTGTTGGTCTGTCGTGATATTCACTAATCAATCCAAAACGATAAAACTTCCAATATAATTCTGCGTTGTCTTGCACGCTTTGGAATGTGTAGCTGGTAGAAAAGAGACAGAAAGAATTCATTTATTTTTCGCAAATGACTTGCAAAAATCTATAACTTCCAAATGTCTGCTTTAATTCTTAAACAGTTCCCAAATGATAACAATAATTGTCTTTTTTAATTTTCCTATCGTATGGCGGAAAGCAAAGAGGTTCTATTTTACGTACAGTAGCTCTATCAAATTATCCGTCAAAATCTCGAATTCGCTGAATGCTAAAACCAAGTATGTTTGACGGGTGTGCTTCAAACAATTGCCATTATTGGTATCGCCTGTCGATCACCCAAAATTTCAGATAAATATTAATCAACGACATTATCAGAATACGAATATCTCTCCTTTACTTAATGGACGATCATTTGTCTTTGGCATTCCAATGGCACCCTTTGCGATGTACGTTACCTGAACATGGCAATGAGTAAATTGACGAGTAAGATATTGGAAATCAGCATGTAGATTGCAGTTAGAGTTGGCGCCACCCATTGCTGCTCGTCAACTACAGGGCACCCAGTCAAAAGTCTATGATCTTGAAACGAAGTTGTATTTCCAACCAGTTCTTTAATAGCAGAGAAGAATAGGGCACATCAAACCTTTTGTATGGACATTGTTGGGAGCACTGAGGCGAGCGATAATTAATCTGTGCAGCATCTTTATTATTAAAACAGTTTTAGGTAAATATGTTTCGCCTAGAGAAAGTTAAAACGGGCAAAAATAAAATAACATAATGTACAAAACTAAGAAAAATCAATAAACGTAATTTTGGAAACATTAAATAAAGTACCTTGTGTATCTTCATCTTCTTCCAAAAGCAGTTCGCCGTAAAGCCGCCAGTAAGGTTTGTATACAGACCGAAAAATCAAGTTAGAAGAGAGGTCTCCGTTGGGATTCAAGATAGCATCGTTAGCAATGCCAAAACTGGTAATGAATATCACCAGTATATATAAGAATAAACCGAGATCTTTCATCTGCAATGGAAAAGAAATTATTTCATATAAATTTATTTCATTATTTTTATAATCACGTATTGTGTGCAAAAAAAGATAGATATACGTGCATAAGTTACCAATTTTCTCTGAACACCTTTACTTTACGACACATACAACAGTGTTCTTCATTAACATAATAGTAATTTCCGACACTGTCGTCCCCGAGGCTGTCTTTCGCACAGTAAAGCGATATATTCATTGCTTTGATAAAGTTTGTGTGCGATGTGTGATAACAAGTATGTGATTGCGTGTGAAACGTCCATGTTTTCCAGAGCATAAAATGTGGTTCAGCCATTAAGCGTCTCAAAACAAAACACAGTTTTTTGATTTTAGCGCTATATATGCCTGAACATTAATAATTGATTGGTGGATGAACTCTACAGAGTGTGAAGGAGTTGCGAAGTACAAAAATATTGAATCACTCTGTTTAAGAGTGAGGATTCGGTGAGCAGTTTTAACTGTGATGTCTTTCGTAGGTGAGTTGGTGCCGTACGTTGCAACTTCGAATCCGATGGAAGACTTAATTACTCATAGAAAAAGTCGCTTACCATTCTACTAATCATGATTATCTTTGGTCCGATTCCTTCGAAAACAAAACCCAAGGGCAGCAAACGAACAGAGAACAAGATGAAGGTTAGGCTGTACATCACTCTTGCAACGGCAAATTCACACGGGGAAAGGAGAAAGCGTAGCGCAACGGACAATGCAAACAGCGCATACATGGCAAAGTCAAATCGGTTCCACACATCATTAGACCAACTGATTGCTTTTTGTTTTAACGATTTCGGTTTACGGACGAGCAGCTGTGGAAGAAAAATAGAGCAGTGTGCGCGTTATAAGATCGTACTTTAACCAAAATCCATAGCAATGGTGAATTCTCTTATTGACTATATAATTGTTTGGCACAACTTTATTCATAGCAAAGAAGGTAAAAGTATTGCACGATAACTTTGTTCTGGAGTGATTTCAGATGCTTTACTTAATCAAGGGCTAAAGAGCTTTTTACTGGATTCTCTTATCAAATAATGTTCAATTTATATTAAGGAACTTTATTATTGAATCACATTTCAATCTAAATATAAACGTCGACCCTCAACGTACTTTAACACTAAGCCGTAGAGAGAAAGTATAATATGTAAATAGCATGCGGAAAATACATATGTACACCTACCTGTCTGATTTCTTCAACAACCAAAGTACAGACCCATAAAATAACAATCAATTCGATTATACTCGGGGCGTCTGCTTCTTCACTTGGCCTCAAATCGGCCAATAGAAAGATGGCATACAATACCAACAATATGAGGTATGAGACCTGAATCACACATAGAGCCTCACGGGTAAATATGACGTAATTTTCAGGAATTTCATCTTATCATTAGAACAACAAAGATTTCTTTGCATTGCGATTAGTGTATTGAATGTTTTTACAACCGATGTAAGACGAGAATGTTGTAACATATTCATCAGTGACTACTTTGCAAATTTGTTTAGTGCAGGGTGTTTTCAAAACAGTGTTTTGCATTTTAACGTATCTCTGGGAAACGAATTAGTAAATGCAATCTTTTTAAAACAAATATGAGTATTTAATGAAATGATGTTCAATTCTACATCAATCATAACATGTTCTTACCAAGTTATATACAAATTTGGTAATTGGTGCAGTATAGTAGTATCTTATTGCCTCCGGGAAGGGTACGTCTTTACTCTCAAAATTTAATCGCCTTTCTTGAAATGTGGTACTAGGATAGTTTGAGTTGTTTGCAGAACGTTCCGTTCTGGGTGGTCCTTTAACACGAAACGACATACATCGACAAATAGGCAGAAAAATTCCAAGGAAAAACTGTATGAAAGAGAAAAAAATATAAATACCAGATTCTCAAACAAAATCTTCATCTAATTGTAAAGTCATATTCAGTCATGAGGGGATTGGCCGGCACAAACCATGTATCTAGGCTAATCCCCTGAACGCGGAATATTTCCGCGTTACCGAAGTAATGGCTTACGCATAGACAGTAGAGAAAGAGGATGGGAAACTACCGATTATCAGCTGGGCGATACGCGCTGCTCGACATCTGGGAGTTCGCAGTGAAAAAACATCATTGAACTTATTTGCAGCATAAAGTTGTCTTTCCGATTGAAGTCTGATTGCCTTATCCTAAAGATTGATTTATTCCTAGACGTGACAAAGAAACATTGCTTTCCTTCAGAATGGCATTAATTCTCTGCTACGACAGGACACACTGAATGTAAGGCATGCAAGCATGTTTTGCG
Organism: Ptychodera flava; assembly: GCF_041260155.1. Taxonomy (NCBI): domain Eukaryota; kingdom Metazoa; phylum Hemichordata; class Enteropneusta; family Ptychoderidae; genus Ptychodera; species Ptychodera flava. Next base: position 4,881,363 of record NC_091930.1, read on the forward strand.
AGATTGTACGACTGTTGGATGGTAATTGCATTGTTTTATCAATGGGTATACAAATCCAATGTAATTTATTCCAGCACAGTTCGTTCAAAGGAAATACCGCAGTTTCCCATCCTGTTTCTCGACTGTCTATGGCTTACGACTCCCTATAGAGTAAATAAACTACCGATAAAGTAGAACAAAAGATCACAATATTTGTGAATATGACATCACCCGTGATATTTGTAGAGCAATCACCGATTGACAGTCAGTTCACACCTCAAGTGAGGTATCTTTTCATATGGAAATGATTTCTAATCAACAGCGTTTGTGTCGGGGAATTTTGGCATGGTAACTCTCGCATTTTGATGCTCTAATTCGACACCTTCGCATTTACCATGAAGAAAGGAAGTCTTTAACAATTTAGGAGCATTTGGTGGAACAATGAAAGGCTAACATCGAAATGGACACGTAGACTACTTTTCAGAGACCAAGGACGCAAGGACTTGTAATTTGATTTGTATGATAAATCGTTTTTGTTTTCATTATTTAATTCTATTTTCAATCATGACTACGTCGCTTTCCACTTGGCACATTCTTTAGAGTTAAATTCACTTTCGTCTCGAAACTTAAATTATTTGTCGCTTTTACGTTGAATTTCAAATTGTTTTGATTTCAGAAATGAACTAATTGTCGTTTGGATCTTCATTTTTTTTAACACTTAAGTCGTTGCATTTTTTATTTTTATTGACGATTTGCATTTTACGTTTCAGTTGAAATGTTTTATTGAACTTAAGAATAACTCGTATTTGACATGTTCTCCCGTTTGTTTTCTTTCTGTTTCGATTGTGTTTCTTTAATCCTCGATCAAAATTCACTTCTATGCCCTCTCTTCAAACTTGTAACTTACTTATCCACGTAACTTTTGTACTTGCTTGGGCCTATGGAATTGTTTATGTAAAAAAAACGTTCTTTGATAGAGATTTTGGAATGGAGACTGGTCTATGTTCTCACCTTGTTGACCTCTATTGTGCATGCTTCAGGCGTCTTTGTAATACGTTATGCGCTAGTTATTTCAACAGGTTTTGCGCTATACATGTAAATGTTGGTGATGATAGAGATTTTTGACAGAATGACTTAGCAAACTCGTGTATTTTGCTTTGAGAACTACTCTCAGATAACAGAGAGTCAACTCCCTAAAACTGACATGCGCATTAGCGGAATGGTTATACGATGACGTCAAGCAGAGAAAAATTCCATTGGATTATATATTTTCCACATGAACAGTCTTCTTCTTTTTCTTTAGATGTGGATGTATCAAACTGATTGTCATAAATTGCATGACTTTTGTCGCTATTTTGTATTTTATTTACGCGGATTACTTTCATTTAATGAGTAAAGCGGCCGTCACCCAGGAGATGTGCGAATGTTTAAATGTATACTTCCATTCATAAATCCGATCAAATTGAACTTTGGATACATCGAAAGGTATCTTCCCTATCAGACGTACGGATTCGTTCCCGTGAATGTGTCAGTCAATTCAATGTCTCGCGCTGGACCGACGCCAAGGCAAGTCGGCCATCGGGAGACATAGCTTTCAACGCCCAAGCGACGGATAGCCATAGTATTTTGAGTTATTCAGAATATTTACATATATATTACGCAGACACGCGGTCGAAATGCTAGTTCTCGTTGTAAGAGTGCCATGGCTTTTAAAAATATCACAAGTTCACCCAACTCTGGCGTGCAGTGTTTTTGATGTATGATCGAAATTTGACTAGGACAACAAAACAGGATTGACGAATTAACACCGATGGAGAGCATTGTGACTACAAGCATTACACGAGGTACAATTTGTATGTCATCGAACGGAAGGTTTTGGGCTCACCAAGGTCGTAAATTTGATCCATCCACATCAAAAGAAAAATAGGAAGACTGTTCATGTGATAAATGTGATAAATGTATAATCCGATAAGAATTTTTCTCCGTTTGTAAATTATATATATATATATATATATATATATATATATATATATATATATATATATATATATATATATATATATATATATTAAACATCTATTACCTAGTCATGAGGGCTATAGCGCCCGTCTATTGCCCCGAGGGGCCATGCGTTACCAGAAACACATCGCTATTTCCCGAGGCGGTTGGCCGAGGAGTATGATGTGTTTCTGGTAACGCATGGCCACGAGGCGTATTTATAACAGGAGAGTTACCCCTCAGACATTTAGTCCCCGGACATTGGCACCTACCATTTACTCCCCGCTATTTACCACCGGACATTCTACCACTTGGACACACCACACAAGACATTTACTAGCCGGACAATTACCCCCTTCTTTAAAAATTAATTTTAAAGGAAGTCATTTACTATCTTTATTTTCAAACAGTTTCAACTTTGTTTTGACATAGCATAGACACTGTCTAAGATTCAAACAGCCTTATGTAGTGTATTCATATGTTGGTGATAAAGGTATTAGTAACTATCTAACACACAATCTACCCGTAAAATATGAAACTGAAGATGTGTGTAACTTTCGATGCAACCCGGTTTTTGAGTAAAAAAGACAAAAATGGAAAAGAGACAAATATTATTGGTGGCCTAGTGTTAGGGTCAATGTAAGGTTTAGGGTAAACAGTAAAATGATTCGTAAAGAGATAATATTTTAGTCCATTAACACCATGTACTTGTTATTTAGATGTCATTCATAAGCGTAATTTCAAGACTCTCCTTATTGAAAGCACTATTTTTTTCTGTATTGGAAGGGTCACCAGTTTTCAGTAACCGTTGATGCGTGATTTAGTTTAACGTTTACTGGTGATTAATCCGTAGAATTGTAATCATTTTTTTTACTTTGACTGTTTTTAATCTGCAGAAATTTTCATCGTTTTTAACCATGTACATTTTTACCTAATTTGATTTTTTTATACTTAATGTTTTTTGTCTTGCTTTGCTGGTATCTTTATCGATTTAAATGTGTAAAGCGCACTGAGAATTATATGTAGTGCGTTTGTAAATAGTTAAATATTATTACTATATTATTATTATTATTATCATTATTAATTTATTTTATTCATTTATTATATAATACATGGTTAGAAATTCAGTGTCAAGTTCAAGATAAACATTCAACTGACAGCTGCAGACAAGTCCGCTTGGCGTACTGGTAAGAGAAAGAGGCTTTAGAATCGGGCGTCCGGGTTCGCTTCCCTTTCGGGATAGGGTAAAATCCTCTCTCTCTCTCTCTCTCTCTCTCTCTCTCTCTCTCTCTCTCTCTCTCTCTCTCTCTGAGTTATTACGGACACCTATAAGTGACGAACATTAAGGCTTTTACGAAGGGCGTCCGTAATACAGACATGTATCATCACACACACACACACACATATATATGTATATATATATATATATATATATATATATATATATATATATATATATATATATATATATATATATATATATATATATATATATATATATATATATATATATATATATATATATATACAGTTTGTTGCACCCCATATAAAAGTGGTCCGTCGCCAAGATGTTGTGTAATTCAAAGCGAGATTTAGTGGGCCTCTTTGGTTGCCGTACTACTTACTTTTTCAATGCTTTATTACAAGTGCTCAGTGAAGCAGCAAATCAAGGAAAACGTTTTGTTTTCCCGGATTAAAACGCTTAAAAACTTAAATTTTTGGCTACATTGAATGAAAGAATACTTACAGTCAACTTCTGCTTCAATGAATATATCATCAAGTTACCCATCCAGACGTCATTAAGTTTTCTCTGGCAGCAATCACATTTCATAAAATTCATGAGTTTTGCCGAATATGCAATGGACAAGCATGTTGTACTACCCCATTCAGGCAGAGTGCGCACCAATATCAACTCCGACATCTTTGTGTCAGCCTTATAACAACTCTCTAATAAGCTGATTGCCAAATCTTGAAACATTCTGATAAAAATAAGCAAAATATCAAAGATTTGCAGTGAAAGCAATGAACAAATATTTGCCGTTTTGATTGAATTTTGTCATGAACTATTTTTTACGTATTGTGCAAAACAAAATCTGTTTTAGAGAATGTGTCGTCACATATCCTGGACGCACATCACGTTCTAGTCACCCGCCATTGTTGCAAAGCTGCAGACGACACTACGGTCACGTGACCGGGCACTTTTACAAATTTGGTCAGAACTATTTCGCTAGCTTTCAAAAAATACCCTCTGACGTCACTTTTGTCGATTTTGTGGGGACGAGGCTATCTATTTTCTCGTCACGTGACGTGTTCTGTTGAATCGCGACACGGAATGAGCATGTGGCGTGTTATAATTATACATAATCCCATTGTATATTTCTGTTTTACGTCATCGTATACGAGTGTTTTTCGTGGAGCCGTACAACTTCGAGCCAAAGGCGATAAGTTTTGCGGCTCCGCGAAAAACACGAGCTCGAAGTTGTACTGCTCCGCGAAAAACACTCGTATACGATGACGTCAAACAGAGAAAAATACCATGGGATTATATATTTATCACATGAACAATCTTCTTATTTTTCTTTTGACGTAGATGGATCAAAATTATCGTAACAAATTGCATGAATTTTGTCGCAATTTGTGTTTTCCTTACGCGGATTACTTTCGTTTAAAGAGTAAAGCGGTCCGTCGCCAAGGAGATACTTTCACTCATAAATCCCATCAAGCTAAAATTTGATACATGGAATGGTATCTCCACCAACCAAACATACTAATTCGGTCACGTGAACGTGTCAATCATTGTCTCGTGCTGTCCCGATGCCAAAGCAAGTCAGCCATCGGTGGACATAACTTTCACCGTGCTAGCGACAGATAGCTATAGTTCAGAGTTATTTACAGCGAGCGCGACTGGAAACTGGACACCTAATTAGTAAAGTACTCAGCTATATTGCGAGACATATTGCTATTTCCCTTTGTAATTCGCCAGTGACTTTGTCGACTTGTCTGCGATATCGTTTTATGTTTCAGTCAGCTGCAGACACTTTGAGATGTTGCAATAAAGCTTATCTGGGTTTGAGTAATTCAGTATAGGGGTGGCTGCTTGTTGCTTGGTGGGATTCAAAACGAGTGAAGATAATAATATCCGTGATAAAATCATACACTACTCCATAGACAGTGGAGTGAAACTTCACTGATAAATAAAAATATTTCTTTAAACTACACTTTTGGTCTCATTTACTGCTCATCGAATTTTGATAAAATGTGCATGATGTTCGCTGCAAGTTTGTGAATGAGTGGTATCTTCCATAGAGGACGGCCAATGAGTGGGTACACGACTTCTTGGCGGCAAAACTTCCATGTAGTTAGCTGAGCGGTTTCACCCTCGCAAAGTGAAGTTTCAAATGAACACAGTTAACATTATGTACAAATTTCAAATACTTTACCGCGGCAGAACCCGTCAGGTGTACGCCAAAGAACAACTCAAACAATATTCCCAATTGACGTCTTTCATCACTCAAAACATACCATCGCTCAAGAATGAAGCTTTTCAGTTACAATACGTCAACGATGAGATGACTGTCATCACTCTCAGTGATAATGAATATGATCTTCAAGATATGCACCGATGCGCTGCACCACTTCATAATGCGGACTTCGTTCGATTAAAACTTATGGTCAGCGAAGGGTGTTCACCAGCCATGGCTTTACAAGGCCGAAAAAGAGATCGGGATGAATCTAGTAATGACAACAGTGCAGGCGGAGATGGCGAAAGACGGATACGGGCAAGACAACAACTGCAACTTGACCATGAGTCAGAGACCGTCAAGTCTAAAAGCAAACGATGGAAAGGTAAGCAAGAGGAAGAGATGTGTAAGGAAATAGAATTTCTCAAAAGTGAAAAAGTGACAGTGATAGCACAGAAGCAAGAAATGGACAGAGTAGTTACCGAACCCAAACCCGTGGGAACTAATCTAAGAAGTACTTGCAACATTTGTAACCGCCGCGGACACAAGGCTACCGGCAATAGGAACAGCGAGGGCTGTCCACTCGGTGAGCCTTGCAGAGGTTACATTTTCTGCGGAAGATCGGATAAGCACAAACATGACTACATGGCACGCCTAAAATAACTAAAGGAGCGGGAAAGCCAACTAACAAAAGTAATAACATCGAAAGAAAACGAACTAAAGCAGTTGCATGACTTTCAAAGTCGATCTACCAGTGTTTTCACAACAACCATCACCCCACGGCTCCTCCTGCCTTCCCTGATAAATACAATCGTCGAACAACGACAGGCAAAACTGAGATTCAACGTGACCTGAGCATTCTGAGGAAAGCCTTCAATAACCAAGTAAAGAACCTTCCCGCACTGTCTAACGCCGAAAATGATCGTACAATATTTTCCAGGGCCATCAAAGAACAGTTGCGCTCCATGAACAGTGAATACAGCGGATGCTCGATATAGGAAAAGGAAAGATGTACAAAAATATACGATATTCTTATCTATGGTAAGTAAACATACTCATTTTGAGTTGAATTCAACAATAAATTGTACTTCATGAATGTAGTGAGCAGTGCGACATAAAGTCGTTCATAATATGTGTAAATTTATTATTTGCTTGTTTATTGATTATTTTAATCTCCTTTTATTTCATTTCGTTTTTCACAAAGCGTCTCCAGTGCAAACAATGAAAAGTAATCAAACTTCGGACCTCTCCGATACGGAGTGCGCGAGCTCAAGTGGACATCGCAAGCAAGAAAGGATTCGGAAATGCCGTAAGGTGATTGGGCGTTGTACAGATCGTGAAGCAGAGAACGTCGAATCTTCGCAGTCGGAAGATGATGACATTGCACCACGTCAGCTGAAGAGTATCGCTCGCGCAAATCGCCGGGAAAGTTACCGCGACATGTTTATTATCCTCCGCCAATTTATCCTTTCCATTTCCAGCCCTCGTTAACTCCAGATCCAGGTTACACACGCGCACCGGCACAACTTTTGCCTGACCATGTATATGCCTAACAGTTTCGCCATCCATTTTTATCCTCCCAACACGTATCTTCAACTCAAGGCCCAAATTTCCCATATTATGGAATGGGATTATCTCTGTCGTACCAAGTCGCTACATTCCAAGATACAGGAAACGGAACGAGCGGGCAGTTTACACCTGTAGACTGTCTGTCTCGACCGCACAACACATCGTCATCAGTGATGCTTTCGGAAACGCGCGAAAATATGCCAACTCATGAGATTGACGCCTGATTACGTCAAATATCTGGTAGTACAGATATTCAAGCTGAGGCACCACCACCTCAACAAGTCACGGCCGCAGCAGCAATTTCTACCGACGCCAGCTGCCACCAGCCATCCCCGATAGCAACAGATCGTCATGCTGAACAACACATGTCAAATATGGATGCACTGTTCGAAGCTGCTTTGCTATTACAAACTGGGACGTCGAAGAAGAACGCGACAGACACATGACTCTCATTGATGTTTGCATTTACCGGTACATGATCTCGCGGACTTGTCAAGCATAAACTATAACAGTTATATTTTGGCATTCTGGAACTGCTGAAAAAGTGCATAAAAATACGTTCATTTTCTCATGTGATTCAGCTACTTCCGGTACATAACTTGTCAGCGAGTGTGCACAACAGACGACTACTTTTGCTGTTCTACCGGTAAATTCGTCGTATTTTTGCTGTTTGATACAAAGCTAATTTACATCGTAAATAATTTCCATCTGAGCTTTTCATCATAATAAGCGTACCCAAACGTTTCACATTGCATTGCTGTTAAACTTATTATGTTTCCAAAAAACTGTTCTATTTGTTATTAAAAAAAACCCAAAAAACGTTGTATTGAGTTTATTCATGAAGATTATATTTACCTTACAACAAACGTTTCCTTTCAGATGTGCCATGTCATAGGATGACATTTTTCCTTTGTCATTAAAATACTGCATTTTGCAAGAATATTCAATTGATTTGTTGTAATTACTGAATGTGAAAATCAGTGGATGTACGAGTGTAACGAAATACAGGTGCACAACTAAGTCTCACTTTTGTCAACAACGTTTATTCTATATCGTGTTACAGAGTATAACGGTAGTTTAATACAAGTCTCAGTATTGCCGAGGGGAACGCGTCAAAACATGGCTTAGGAACATCAGTGTCATGCCGGATTTGCATTTTAAACTCGAGAAACAACAACACAATCCAAACCTATAGGTTTAAAGAAAACTTTGAGCATGAGAGAAACTCTGACAACGTTGACATGTATTAGTCGAGCTGAATTCACGTCCGCAGATCAGCTGCATTCCGCTCAGTTGTTTACGGGACCATCAGAATGTCACAAAGTCCAAAGATAGCTAGGTGATTTGTATACAATGCAGGATTCGGGGCACAATTTTTTTTTCGCCGAGGTCTCCGCTACGTATCGATCGGTATCGGGGGTAGCGGAAACCAAATAATCTTGAAATAAATAGATTTCTAGCCGTAATGATGTATTAGTACGCTGGTACAAGTTTTAACGATTGTATTACATAATAGAAAAGCCGGACTTTTTTCTCTATCTTACACTTGACATTATGGAAAGCCGGAACTTTTTTATAAATGAGTACCTACTTTCAAATTGTCTATAAACCTGTAAAATTAAATGTGCAGCATTTGTAATCAAATAAATTGGTGTCGGTTACGACGCATAAATTAAAGGGATGCTTTTGGTTGACCGGAGATTCAAATTAGTACAAGTAAGAAATCTAAAATCGTTTTTATTTATTTTTCCTAAACGATCGCAACTTTGCCCAAAATTTTTAAAATAATATAATTACATTTACAGATTTATTGAGCATTATGAGGTAGCGGACATTTTCCCCATCCAGAATATGCTCGAAATCGGTAGCCCATAGAACACAAGGTAGCGGAGGGTAGCGACGGGTAGCCGACAAGTTTCAGACTTTATTTTATCTAAAAGATTGTTTGGAGGAGTCAAAATCGGTAGCCCATAGGAGACAAGGTAGCGGAGGGTAGCGGACATTTTTTCCCATCCAGAATATGCTCAAAATCGGTAGCCCATAGCAGACAAGGTAGCGGAGGGTAGCGGAAATTTTTCCCCATCCAGAATATGCTCAAAATCGGTAGCCCATAGAACACAAGGTAGCGGAGGGTAGCGACGGGTAGCCGACAAGTTTCAGACTTTATTTTATCTAAAAGATTGTTTGGAGGAGTCAAAATCGGTAGCCCATAGGAGACAAGGTAGCGGAGGGTAGCGGACATTTTTTCCCATCCAGAATATGCTCAAAATCGGTAGCCCATAGAACACAAGGTAGCGGAGGGTAGCGGACATTTTTTCCCATCCAGAATATGCTCAAAATCGGTAGCCCATAGAACACAAGGTAGCGGAGGGTAGCGACGGGTAGCCGACAAGTTTCAGACTTTATTTTATCTAAAAGATTGTTTGGAGGAGTCAAAATCGGTAGCCCATAGGAGACAAGGTAGCGGAGGGTAGCGGACATTTTTCCCATCCAGAATATGCTCAAAATCGGTAGCCCATAGAACACAAGGTAGCGGAGGGTAGCGGACATTTTTTCCCATCCAGAATATGCTCAAAATCGGTAGCCCATAGAACACAAGGTAGCGGAGGGTAGCGACGGGTAGCCGACAAGTTTCAGACTTTATTTTATCTAAAAGATTGTTTGGAGGAGTCAAAATCGGTAGCCCATAGGAGACAAGGTAGCGGAGGGTAGCGGACATTTTTTCCCATTCAGAATATGCTCAAAATCGGTAGCCCATAGAACACAAGGTAGCGGAGGGTAGCGGACATTTTTTCCCCATCCAGAATATGCTCAAAATCGGTAGCCCATAGAACACAAGGTAGCGGAGGGTAGCGACGGGTAGCCGACAAGTTTCAGACTTTATTTTATCTAAAAGATTGTTTGGAGGAGTCAAAATCGGTAGCCCATAGGAGACAAGGTAGCGGAGGGTAGCGGACATTTTTTCCCATCCAGAATATGCTCAAAATCGGTAGCCCATAGAACACAAGGTAGCGGAGGGTAGCGGACATTTTTTCCCATCCAGAATATGCTCAAAATCGGTAGCCCATAGAACACAAGGTAGCGGAGGGTAGCGACGGGTAGCCGACAAGTTTCAGACTTTATTTTATCTAAAAGATTGTTTGGAGGAGTCAAAATCGGTAGCCCATAGGAGACAAGGTAGCGGAGGGTAGCGGACATTTTTTCTCATCCAGAATATGCTCAAAATCGGTAGCCCATAGAACACAAGGTAGCGGAGGGTAGCGACGGGTAGCCGACAAGTTTCAGACTTTATTTTATCTAAAAGATTGTTTGGAGGAGTCAAAATCGGTAGCCCATAGGAGACAAGGTAGCGGAGGGTAGCGGACATTTTTCCCATCCAGAATATGCTCAAAATCGGTAGCCCATAGCAGACAAGGTAGCGGAGGGTAGCGGAAATTTTTCCCCATCCAGAATATGCTCAAAATCGGTAGCCCATAGAACACAAGGTAGCGGAGGGTAGCGACGGGTAGCCGACAAGTTTCAGACTTTATTTTATCTAAAAGATTGTTTGGAGGAGTCAAAATCGGTAGCCCATAGGAGACAAGGTAGCGGAGGGTAGCGGACATTTTTTCCCATCCAGAATATGCTCAAAATCGGTAGCCCATAGCAGACAAGGTAGCGGAGGGTAGCGGACATTTTTTCCCAACCAGAATATGCTCAAAATCGGTAGCCTATAGAACACAAGGTAGCGGAGGGTAGCGACGGGTAGCCGACGTGTTTCAGACTTTATTTCTCTAAAAGATTGTTTGGAGGACTCAAAATCGGTAGCCCATAGGAGACAAGGTAGCGGAGGGTAGCGGACATTTTTTCTCATCCAGAATATGCTCAAAATCGGTAGCCCATAGAACACAAGGTAGCGGAGGGTAGCGGACATTTTTTCCCATTCAGAATATGCTCAAAATCGGTAGCCCATAGAACACAAGGTAGCGGAGGGTAGCGGATATTTTTCCCCATCCAGAATATGCTCAAAATCGGTAGCCCATAGAACACAAGGTAGCGGAGGGTAGCGACGGGTAGCCGACAAGTTTCAGACTTTATTTTATCTAAAAGATTGTTTGGAGGAGTCAAAATCGGTAGCCCATATATAGGAGACAAGGTAGCGGAGGGTAGCGGACATTTTTTCCCATCCAGAATATGCTCAAAATCGATAGCCCACAAGACACAAGGTAGTGGAGGGTAGCCGACGTGTAGCCGACATTTTGTCCGTGCAAATTTTGTGTGAAACAGTAGCCCTAAGAATCCAAGGTAGTCTAGGATAGAGTAAGGTAGAGCGCATTTGGCCAACATATTTTCCATCATGAATGTGACTGTAAGCGGTATCCTTTACAACACATGGTGCGGGCGGGGAGCCGACATTAGTTCCTACATAGCTTAAGACTTATCACAAATGGTAACCCATAATAGACACAACACTTTACATTCCGTTCATTGCGACGGCATGCCGACTCCTATAGAATTTATTACGCATGTATTACATTTCAGAGCTGTTTTAAATAAAAGTGTGACACCAGTTTTGAATTGTCCTTCCTGCGGCAACGTAAACTTACAGAATTTTTCTTTACAGTGTCCACTTTGTGGCTAAAGATTGAAAAGATAAGCTAAATGTGAATGGGTGGTTTGTATTGTCATTTATTAATTTTTTTTAAAAAAACAATATAGCAGGTCGTATATTTATCTAAGCAATAATGTACCCCTCCCAGCTTATAATGGACGAAAGCAAAATTTGCACAACAAGGCGGAGCCGAGTACATGATGGAGCGCAAAGTTTGCTTGATGAGTCAATTGTGGGAGGACGGGGATATATTAATGCTGTTTTTTTATAGTTTTTGAGATGTCACTGACTTTGAAGATGTACAAAACATCTTTGATAGCAATGATGGATGATTGAATACATTATCAGTATATATCTGAGGGTATGAGGTCACAAAATTCACAAAGCTATAATAATATTACACCTCAACTACAGTACTGATCTCGTGATTGGATGCAACTCCGCAATGTGACATTCCAAAAAACTGTGATATAACGTGGTTTGAATTGCATTGCCCTCTTGCAGGCAAGCCGTCCGAACGCCATTGGTAGCGCACATACGCACAGTACAAATACTGTATTTTGTGATGATTTCAAATTTTCGGTGCAATAAAGTTAACAACACATGCCCTCAGGCTGGTGCTCTTGACCAAAATATTGATTATACTCTTGGTAGTAACAACAGTGATCCGGAGCGATCCATGCAAGAGATCTACGCCTATTCCCGGTCATCCATATATAGAGCATTTCTTTGGTCGTGTCAAACTATGTAGGTATATGTACAGTGAACAACCAAATTATGAGATTTTATGTTGTACAACGTATTGGCGTACAAGACTGGCATATATCAATGAAACTCAAAATGAATGTTGTATTTTATGATTCGGCCACGAAAATATCTGTCAGGGTGAAACCTTTAATTGAGTTTATTATAATTATGAACGTTCACTGTGCGCAATGCACCACGGAACCTTATAAGAATTTTCAGGCCGATCTGGGACTAGTATACCTAAGGGAGCCGTCATTATTTACGGCCTGGGGATCGTAAGCATGTGAGGGAGTAACTCAAAAATTGAAAACTTCAAGGGGGTTTGCTCAAAATGTGGAGAGGAAGAAGGGGGTTACTCAATTTTTTAAGCAAAATAAATTGAAACACCTCTCAAATTGCACCATGGTTGCACCCATCAATTTCTCAAAATTTTCGATGCGAGAGGGGGACACCCCTCCCGTACTCTTCCCTTAGGGCGTTCTAACAGTTTTACTAGTTAAAAACAAATTAAAACACCTTTGAGGCTTTCAGATTGCACCAGGCTGCACCATTAAACAAATCAATTTCTCAAAATTTTCCACGCAAGATCGTGAATATCCCCTCTGACACTTCCCCCTCAGCCTCGCACATGTTATTCCCCTTTTACTTTCAAACTCTGCCCAGCCATATATCCTAGTGAAAACCCAGTCATGATACTCATCCAAATTAAACAGTACTATGTGGTTAGATACTGGTTATAGCGCGAGCTTTAATATCTATATTTTGTTGTCACTTTGAATTTCATTTAGTTTGTTTCACCTCAAAGTTTTACATTAGATAACCGATAATAATAAAGCAGGGTACATCAGGATTAGAAAGGTCTTTACTATCGCTGTATTTTTGTAAATTTTACAAGTACGTGTATTGGTATTTAGCTCTTCTAAGAGGGGTCAGTCAAAATTTCTGGGTTAGAGAGGGGGGTTACTCAAATTCATCATGGTTTGCAAGGGTCATCGAAATTTCGGAGTTTCCGATGAAATTACTCCAACCCACCCCACCCCACCCCCGCCAGACCGTAAATAATGACGGCTACCTAACAGTCGAATGGTCGAGTTACACGAGGCACCTCGGTAGGCAACGCGACGAGCAACGCGGTAGGCAATTCGAGTTGCCCGTGGAGTTGCCTCGTTTGTATAATATCGTCGCGTCGTCCGATGAGGTCAGGCGACGCCGCGTTGAAAACCGACACGTTGGTTTTTCAGGCGACAATTCCAAGTCAATTATCATCATCATCATCCTCATCATCATCATCATCGTCATCATCTTCATCATTATTTTATTGCATTATTTAATATTCAAGAAATGTAATACAATTCAAATTCCGCAGAATACATTGACAATAAGAAGCTACGAATATAGTCTTGTGCTAGTCGAGCCTAGCCTGTTAACCTATATGTACATTGTATTGAAACATGTATTGATGTATATACATGTAATTTTGTGAAGAGAAGATGGTAACTGTGACAGTAAAAAATCCCACAAAGTTAGATGATTACAGCTAGAATTCGTTTTACCTCCGTACTTAAGCACATTAACATAGAACAAGACATTCTCATAAAAGATGGCTTTTGTGAACTTACACCTAGAAGTTTGATTTTTAACAAAATTCAACAATATGTTCTATATTTTTGCACCTGTGTAAGATATTGAAGATTGACCTGCAGATGTATACATGTGCGGCATACTCATTTAATAGTGTGCTAAAATTGCGTAATGGCTGTATGCATGCGTAATTCACTTCCGCACTCGATGGATGGAATAAAAACTGACTACAAAATACGATGAGCCGTTCAATAAATCTACACTACCAATTCGGATTGTACGATGTACATGTAACATTATTTTAATGTAAACAAGTTCGACGAACAACTTGAACAACTGGGCTGTGTTTCAAACATGCTGAAACGTAACAGCGAAGGGTATACATGCGGCCGTCAAAACACATCGGGCAACCCAAAGGTTAGAGGTATTGCAGCTAATTCAGGCACTAGCAGTGTTCGAAATTTAAACATTTATATTTATACATCAAAACGTAACTATGGATATTCAGTCTTGCACTGCTCTTGGTAGCCTGGGTGTGGTTGTGTATGGAATTTTTTTGGTAACCGGTGCATTATCATCACGGCTCACGGCTTCACTTTGGCGCTGATCCCCTGTTGTTGTATCGGCGACAAGAGGACAATACGTCGTGGATTCCGACATGGGTTCAATTTCACTGCGCTTCTCCGTGTTCTTCATGTTTGGTTGCCCAGAAGTGTCTTTCGATTGATCCTCTGAATCATTTTTTCACGGACTCTTTGATCAAATTTGGGGACAGCGAGATGCGATCATCATGAACGGTTGGCATTTAATTTGTTGCAACATTTCTGTCAGTCACTCACTTTGCGTCATAAGTTTCAGAAACTATCGCTCGCCTGAAAATTATCAACGTATACGTAGTTCATAGACACAGTTGATATGAGAACGTGCCTTTTAACTACGATGCCAATGTTTCAGACAATGCCCAGAGAATCCGAAATTTTCCACACAAATGAGTGATTGACAGAAACGTTGCAACAAAGTTAATGACAAGCGGGCACTAATATCCTCTGGTTCTCACAATATAGTCCAGTCAATCTAAGCCAAAAAAGGGGTCAACCTAGGACTAATTGCAACAGAAATTATTTCTTCACCATGCATTTTGGAAAGGTCCTAGAAATAACATACTAAAAGTATAATAAAATCTAAGGGGTGCAACAGTGCCTAATTTGCATAAATGTAAAGGGGGCTCATGGGTATAAAATTGTCGCTGATAGATGGTTTTTACTTATAATATGTGGCTAAACATGATTTTGATACAGGTTTTTTGGCTTATTTGCCTCGTTTTTGGTCTAGGCAATGTTGATGGAAATATTTTGTCGCCATAGAAATATTCCTCATTTGCATAAATCCAATATGGCCGCCACAACACTTCACTTTTCTTGTTTTTCTCTAATTAATAACTATTTTTAAGCTACTACTGATAGCAATAGAAAAATGTTTTCAATTTGTATTTTAGAGAAGTCCTAGAATAACATACTGAGAGCCTAGTACAATCTAGAATTGTAAACAGTGCCTAATTTGAATAGATGTAAAAAGGTTATGGTTACAAACTTGGTGCTGATAGAATGTTTCTGCTAAACATATTTGGCTAAACATGATATGTTATGCAGGTTTTTGGCTTATTTGCCTCGTTTTTGGTCTAGGCAATGTTGATGGAAATATTTTGTCGCCATAGAAATATTCCTCATTTGCATAAATCCAATATGGCCGCCACAACACTTCACTTTTCTTTGTTTTTCTCTAATTAATAACTATTTTTAAGCTACTTCTGACAGCTATAGAATAATTTATTCACTGTGTATTTCAAAGAGGTCCTACAATGGTATACTAAAAGCCTAGTAAAATCTAGAAATGTAAACAATGCCTAATTTGCATAAATGTTAAAAGATTATGGTTACAAACTAGGTGCTGATAGAATGTTTCTACTTAAATATTTGGCTATATATAGAATGTTTCTGCTAAACATAATTGGCTAAACATGATATGTTATGCAGGTTTTTGGCTTATTTGCCTTGTTTTTGGTTTAGGCAATGTTGATGGAAATATTTTGTCGCCATAGAAATATTCCTCATTTGCAAAAATCCAATATGGCCGCCACAACACTTAGCTTTTCTTTGTATATCCCTAATTAATAACTATTTTAAGCTACTTCTGACAGCAATAGAATTATTTTTTCTCTGTGTATTTTAGAGAGGTCCTAGAATGACATACTAAAAGTCCAATACAATCTAAGAGGTATAACATTACCTAATTTGTATAGATATAAACGGATAATGGGTGCAATATATTCACTGATAAAAGAAATATGCATATTGAATTGAGAAAAATGCGACATTATGTTCAAGTAATGTATGCATTTATCTTATTTTTTGTCCAGGCAATATTTTTGAATATATTTTATCGCCCAAGAAATATTCCTAATTTGCATAAATCAAGTATGGCTGCCACTGTGTTTCACTTTTCACTGGATTTGACTTAAAAAATGGCTGCCACTGTGTTTCACTTTTCACTGGATTTCACTTAAAAAATTAAATTTAATCTACACAAAAAGTAGTTTACCGTATGTTTCCACTGTGTATTTCGGGAGGGTCCCAGAACGACACACAAAATGACTTGTAATCTCTAAGAGAAAGAGGTGAGAGAGTGCATAATCTGAATAAATGTTACACTCAGTCATGAGAATAAAATCGTTGCTATTAATATATTTCTTTAAAATACATTGAGCAAAATGACATTTTTTTCAAGCAATTGGATGACTTAATGTATTTTTTGTGTGTAGGCAATGAATCATATTATTTAAGATTCCTCATTTTACATAACTGCAATGTGCCCCTCCTACCACTTTACTTTTCCCTTTCTTTGACCTATGAATGACTATATATAATGTTAAAAAACAAGCAAGATCATTAAAACTATTTCTTCATTGTAAATTTTAGTAGGGTCATGGAAATTACATACCCCAAGTTTAATGAAGTTGTGCATAAGACAGCTAATTTACCCAAATGGTAAATGGGTCATAGATGCTATACAAATCTGGTGCTGATAATATATTTACGAAAGTGATTTAAGAGATACTGACATTGTAATGGCTATGTAAGATCATTTTTGTGTTTTTAGTTTAGGCAATGTTTTCAAATATATCTTACAGCAATAAAAAAGTTCTTATTTGCATTAGCCCATTAAGTCAACCATGTCATTTCCTTTTTCTAATTGGAACATGAATTAGTGACCATAAATATTTAAAAAGTCCAAGGAAAGGTATATTCAAAGTTTAATACAATCTACATTGTGCAACAGGGCTAATTGTAAAATATTTTATAGGAAATGCCTACATTCTTCTACATGTAATACTTGCATGAAGCTTGAAATGTTATACAATATCGTAAAGAGAGATTGGAATTTTTTACTAACATTGCTAAATATTTTTTACCTATTTTTGAACGATTCCTCATGTGCATAAATCCTATATGATGATCATTAAAATAATTTTCTATAATATTTCCAACTTATTTTACTTAATTATATTATCAGTAAATCAAGAAATTACATTAAGTGACACTACCTGTTTAAGTTATTTATTACTTTAAGTACTTCCAGTCGAAAGATGATCATTTTCAAACTTGAATGAACATTTTGCTCATTACAAAAAATTGAAATGATTATTTATTTTCTATGTATTTTAACTAATTGTAATGATTATATACTAATAGGGCATACAGAATGAAAAGCCCTGTGAAACTAAACAATGATTGATTCGTATAGTTAGTTTCAATAACATGTGGAACTTTCTGGCGGACTAAGATTATCTTAATACCTACCAAAATGCTAGTCCAAATATCAAACGCTTTGTACTAAGGGAGGCTGAAGAAAATTTGTGTTTCAGCTCTAATGGTTTCTTCTATGTTCACCCTTACCGGTATTACTTTAAATGTTGGTAAAATGTAATTAAAGACCAGGTTATGTGGTCACTGGTAAATCAGATATTCTTTTGACTGTGTGCAACTTGCCTGTTAATGCCACGTACAGAAATTTATGATAATAATGATATAGAAATACAATTATAATGATCATGATGATATAGAGGTACAATTATTATACTATACTGCCAATTATCATGAAATATGTAATGAGCAAAGCTGTTCCTTAAACAGCTGAAAGACATTACGATAATCAAAAGACACTGCATTTCTCAAAATTTTTAAATTTCTTGAAGACAACAATTGAAAATTAATATAAAGTCATATAATGGACTAAAGAGCGAGATTTCCCGTCTGATCTTACAGTATACAGCCAAAGCATTTAAGGAAAAACTGAAAAAAATCTGTTACCTCAAACATGATAATCAGTCTTGTAAAAGCAAATCTAGATACCTTTCATAATTTTACATGGTCTAGCTACTTATTCTTATTTTTATAACCGTGAAACAAGAAAACCAAAATGTGAAGGGATTTGCATCACAGAAGCTGATGTTAACGAGTTTATCAATTAAGATATCAATTTTTGACATCAATTTATCATATTGGTCATCCTGTATTTTCAAACTTTTGGAAGTCTCACCTCAGATTGGCCAGACGGTCAATTCCTTGAATGATCGATCTTATTGGTAATGATTCAAAAGTCTATAATCTGCAAATGGAAAGTCCATTACACAAACAGCCCCATGAGTGATACTTGCACATCTAAGATCTGATATGATACGCGGTACAATTACATCATCCCTTGCTTCACATCTTTTCATTGAGTTGCCCTTCCCCATTTTATGGGTTCTACAATGAACTGCAGCAGCCTCAATGACAAAATCTAGATTTTCTGTTTTCAACGAAAGGATTCAGGCTGTAAACAAATGAACAAACCTACAGGAAGATGTGAACAGGGAGAAAAAGGAAGAAATTTATGATATGATAATGACCATCATAACAATTGTCATTACCATCACCATCATGGTGATTCAAATGATGTTCGTATTTATACTAATCAATAGTTCAATAATGAGAAAGATGATTCACAGGCACAACTTTTAAGTGTGGTGAACCATTTATTAGTAACTAAATATTTCCATCGTCATTGAAAATAGTGACCAAAAGCATAACAAATTCCTTCAAAAATTTTACTGCAATCGAACATGTTGTAGGAGAAAATGACTGAACTATTGACAATGGATGTCAAAAAAATTGAACACGTCCAATGATTTTTCATGAATAACCTTAACGTCGTAAAAGAAAGAAGAATATCCAAAGAAAGTATTCTGATTCCTTTATTTAAACAGTAATGCTCTGAAACTCTTCTTTATTCATTGCATTTTTGAAAGACCAGAAAATGTCAATGGAAGCTATTGTATGTGTAGTCATATCGTATTCAATTATGCAAATTAGGCCTTTGTATTAAAATAATTAGCATGCAAATTAGGTCAACCTCATATTTTTTGGTATGGAATTGATAATTCTTGCAAAACCTTAACAATTTAATAGAGAAAAAATTGTTTATATATGAGCTTAAACATTAATTTTGTCTGAAATAATGGAAAAACTGCGAATATATGCAAATTAGGTAATTTGCATGATATTTATTGTTAGGGACATTTAGAAAATAACTTGTTGAACCTTACTAAATTGTGTTGCAATGAAAAAAGTCACTTGAATTCAGTTTACATGCCCAAAATGTGAGTATAGCAGTCATTTTACAGGCAATATATAGCTAATTTGAATATATGCAAATTTAACCAATTTGCACCCCTTAGATTTTCCTATACTTTTAGTATGTCATTAGTGAGACATTTCTTAAGGTCATGGTGAAGAAATAATTTCTGTTGCAATTAGTCCTAGGTTAAACCCTAAATTGACTGGACTAAAAGCTCAGTCACGGGGAGTGCTTTCGGAAACATTTTACTGTTTTCCTATGCGAATAGAAAACGCATAACAATGAAAGAAATGCGTAGAGAGAGAGTCAATTCCAATGCGTGAATACGCATTTTTGTGCAATCCCATGTAAACGCGAACACTCTTGATAATATGAAAATAATATGATAAGTAGTAAGGAACATTTTGATGGAGCAAATCAAACATAAAAGTTTTAGCAACTTGCAGAGCTTATGAACATCCTGAATACGTAGATTTTAGAACAAAGGTGAAGATTGCTCTCTAAATTCAGAGAATATTATACTGCGCATACACATTTTCTATGCGATATGAATTGGATTTAGATACGATGAAAATGTATTCCCCCATACTTCTAAGCCATATGTTACATGGGTTGAATAATGATATATGGTGCAAAATGAGAATACTTTGTGGTACAGCGTGTCTTAATTTAAATAATATTCCGGCCTTCTTTCTTATCATCGCAGGGGGACAGCTGCCCCGCCCCCTCTTGAATTTCGGTAAACAGGCAAATTTTTCGAATACACAGAGATGCTTATAAAACACTTATATTTTCCGGGGCGATTCCAAGCACGCGTGCTTTGGATTGATGAATTTATACTAATCTCCAGTGTCGCTGTACCTACACTGACTCGTCGCTGTAATTTCTATTGTTTCTATGGTTTATTGTACGCTTGGTTAACTGAATCTAGTGTTTCACCTAAATAAAGTATGTCGTCATTCACACGTTAGTCACTTCGGGTCACGTGTTCATAACAACTTTGGCAAACCCAAAATGTCCAAGTTACTTTGTAATTATTTAAAAAATCACTCTGTGCATGTTACTATGTCATTATTTGGTGATTTACTGACTGATAGGCATAGGCCAGGACGGGATTTAATCGATATAACTGTCGGACATTTCTGTCAAAACTATAAAGATATATGTGCAACCCTCCCGGACCATAATTTAATCGGCTTCATATCAGACATTATTTTGTGCAGTTTCTTTTCCTTCACTATGGCCCGGGACGGGGGGCAGTATTGAATTAATAATAATTGTCTGAAAATCATAATTAACACTTTATTTGTATATGTACCGGCATTAAAATAGAGACGTTAGGGGTCATTAATTTAGGGCAAGGCCTCTATTTTTCATGCAAAAGATTGGGGAAGGTCTCACTATTTTCCACGCAACCAGAGTTGTACCTCGTGTAACACGGTGCAAAAGTTATACATCAAATATCTGCCCCCATTCTTATTCTATTCCAATAAACCTCGAGTATAATCAAAACCCTTTGTAATATGCCAAGGTGTATCTGTAAGCCGCGAATGAGATCTGCCGAGTGCTCAAGCCAAATAAACTGACGTCTTCGAAGTCACCATGACCGAGAGGACAGACTGACAAAAATGAGATTGCGACTGTGACTGACGAAATCACTGCTACAGTGACATAACGGATCACGTTATTATACAGACATAAAAATCACCACAGATGACGCCCCGACGAAACAAATTGTAGTCCACGATTAAGGACGAAAAACACCAAGCGTTGAATTTTAAGACGCAGTTCTAAACTTAAAAATCATGCCACGATAAAAAAGCGAGCTGTAACACATGACAAGAAGAGACAAGTACATGAGCAATGAGGTATTTCAGTGTTTCAGGGTCGCTGAGAGGAAACGGCCCCTTTCACACTAAGAATCTCTGATAAATAATTACCTAGAAACGCATATGAACCATAATATTCGAAAGCTTAGATATTAACCAAGCCAACTGCGCTTATGTTGTATCAAGTGCTTACTCAAGTATCATGTTACCGAAAATTTAAATAACCTTTAAAAATCCTTTGTGACAATGCAACAATATTCCGGTAAAAAAATTGTACACCAAATATCAAAGCTATCAGACAAGTAGTTTTTGGGAAACACTTTTTGACCAAAAATGACAAAAGTGCGCCAAAACTGCAAAATGTAGATTACGTTATAATTTGAATATCTCACATTTTGCCTATCCCTTTGAACCTGTATACCAAATATAAAAGCTATCAGACAAGTGCTTTTGGTGAAACATTTTTTTACTACCAAAATTGACAAAAATTTACCTTAAAGGGACATTAGCTGTAACTTTTACTAATTTTTCACTACTCTGTTTCAATGTATCAACTACAGAATTTTACTATAATCCGATCATCATGACCAATGCTCGGTGTCCTGGTTGCCAACACGGCTTGTATATGTGAAATGACCATTGTTATTGTTGATAAATGTATTCTAGTCCGGATCTAGCTGAATACAAAATTTAAACAATAACAATGCAGATATCGATTATACTCATATAGGGTATATTTATGAGCTAAATATTAGGAATTTCCCCATGGTTTAGGGATTCAAACCAGAAACAGCAGATGATACACAAAACAACAAAATTTTAAAAATGACCAAAGTTACAGCTAATGAGTCTTTAAAGTCTAATGTGGTGTTCCGTATACTTTCATATATGTATATATACAAGAACGTATATCGAGTATATTTTACCCAGTGAAAGTACGATGAGGTAGGTAGAATACTACTACAAACCACAGGCGACGCGTATTTCCTCACAACTTTTACAAATCTGAAAAAGGCCATGCGCAGGAACCTATATACCAAATATCAAACCTATCTGACCTGCAGTCTTGAAGAAGAAGATTTTTAAAGATTTTTCGGCCAAAATGACAAAAATTGCCTTAAAAATACCACTATACAAATTTCACCACGATTTAAACAATCCAACTAAAGGTAACGCTAAAGAACCTGCATACCAAGTTTCAACAAAATTTGGCGTGTGGTTACAGAGTTTTTAATTAGCAATTCGCAGGATTTCCCTTTTTCTACCTCATTTGCATATATTTGATACTGACATGTTCATGTGAACAAATTCATATCTCCACCCTCGCGTGCACCTGTACACCAAGTAATAAGATGGTAGGTGCTGTCGTTTTGGAGTTTTTGATGTATATGGACACACATCCGCACATACTATAATACATAGGTACATACATACATACATACATACATACATACATACATACATACATACATACATACATACATACATACATAATTATAGTCTGACATACAGACGCTACCAACTCACCATATAAGCTCTCTTTGGTATATATATACATACCGAAATGTGAGCTAAAACCTTCAAAAGATCTACATTCTGCCAACATTGTTTGAGCCAGTCACAAAATTAAAGTTACAAATACTGGGTGGAGTAAGTGAGAGTATGTTCTGAGTGAAAAGCGAGACTATACGTATACTGAGAGTAATATAGTTCAAAGTAAGACCTTGCAAGTAAAGTTGTATTTAACTAAGGACTAAAGGAAAAAAAGAGATACTTCAAGAGGATTTACACTCTGCAATTGATTGAAGAAAACATACTCTGAGATAAGTCATACAAGTAGAATTTTTTCAAACTTGCTCTTCTTACTCAGCTCGCTCTTGTGCTGACAAATAAAGGGCAAGCACTGCTGATATTTCAGGGGAAATTTCCTACGTTCACAAAGATTTCATATTGAGTACTTTTTAATTGTTGAGTGCAGCATCTATTGCTTGCACAATAAGAACCAGTGCTAAATTCAACCATCCCCTCTAAAGTGAATTCAGTATTAATTGTGATTGTTGGCCATGATTTTCAGTAATTTTGTTCAGTGTTTCAAGTTTGGATTTCTATTTCCTACTGCACTATGAAAAACCTATTCTTTAGTATCTCAACACAGCGACCATATTAGTAATAACCTTTTTTTATTGTTGTCAAATTCAAGTCCACATTTCAATTCAATTTGTAGTGATACCAGTGCTGATTGTACACGCTGTGTTGTGAAGACAAATTCTCCGAATTTCATTATCTTCAGGGAATTGAAAAAGACACTGTATCTGTTACAAGGAATAAAAATGCTAAAAAATAGTCCAAAGTTCATGATATCAGGGTTTTTATTTAAGAAATTACACGCACAGATGAACAAGTTGTTAAATACATTTGCTTTACTTGAAAAAAATATCCAAAACTAACAGAATTAACCATGCTGTTCACACGATTTGCTGAATGAGAAAAACAGACACTTATAATTGATGAATCAAAGTGAGACTTATGTGGGTCACTGTGTTCAATGGGCATGCATTTGAAAGATATGGTGTGGTGCACATCTTGAAAGGTATGACTGTGATCTGAAAGTCATGCGCATGACATCTTGTTGAGCAAATCCTGAAATATGGCATATTATGCTTCACAAACCATCCTTAGTACTTTAATACTATTAGTATACAGTGAATATTTTCATTTGGGTAATTATTGATTTTGGCGGAAAAAAAGATAATCCATTAAAGATACAAATGGACAGTTACATAGCAAGCTATGCACTCAAAACTGTACGTAAAGTACTAACTACTACAGTATGATGAGAGTACATGTGAAATGCAAGGTAACCTCGATGTTGGAGACACCTTTGACCAGTGGATAGGGTAATGAACTCACTATCTGAGGGTGGTAAATTCGAGACCCGGTTCAAGAGCGGGTAGGTCCAGAGTAAATGACTCACTGTTGGAGGACGGTGAGTTCAAGACTCTAGCACAGTGTTGTGCTCATCCTGTAATTTGGCTAACGCCCGTTGGATGATAGACTGATAAAAAAGGTAGAACAATTCTGGACATAAAGCCCAAAGAATGGATATTCAAATGACCAAATAATCAACAAGCACTGCTCATGAGACAAGTGTTAATGCACCTTTATGTCACAGCAGACCATATATGAACTGATCACATGTTTCATTATATATTGCAGTTTTGCGTAAATTTAATCTTTTGCCACATGTTTGCAACTTCATTGAAAGTTTTCCATGATCAACATCATGAATAATATTCACCACATATTAATTCTAAAGGTCATTAAGTATACAAATGTGTAATTAGCTGAAATAAAGAATACTGTCTTGGACTTCTCTCATTGTATCATCACTTTATATGGCAAGTGTAATTGCCTTTGGTCAAGTCCTTTATGTTCTGTATGCCAAACTGTGAAAGCTCATTAGATATGCAAATTAGATGACATAAAAATGCGAAATGATTTTCAATATTGTTTTAACCTGGTACAATGTACATACCATGTATCACCTCCTTTGATCAAGTAATCCTGGTAACTATCCCTAATTAGAAAAGTTCATTAAGTGTGCAAATTAGGAATTGGTTGAAGTAAAATTGCTACATGACTTTTAATATTCTTTTATCATAGTATCTTCAATGTACATAGCAAGTTTCATCAACTTTGGTTGAGTCAATAAAGATATAGATCCTTAATTAAGAAAGTTCATTAAAGATGAAAATTAGGAATTGGCTGATTTAAAAATGTTTAACATCTTGCAATAATGTTGTATCACAGTACCTTTAATGTAGATAGCAAGTTTTGTAAACTTCGGGGGTCAATTCAGAAAAATATCCCCAATTTGGAAAGTTCATTGAACATGCAAATTAGGTATTGCCTGAAGTAAAAATGCTTAATGACTTTGAATATTGTTGAATCATAGTGTTTTCAGCGTATGTAGTAAGTTTCATCAACTTTGGTCAAGTCAATCAAGATATATATCCCTAATTAGACAAGCGACCTAGCCGCCGATATAGCTCCACTGTGTTTATGTAGAGAATAACTATTTTTGACACATGTTGATGAAGAAGGTGGAAATCTTTGATAGCTCATTTCAGTGGCCAGAAAAAAGTGAATAGAATAGCTGCTAAAATACACAATTGAAAATGTCATCATACTTTGAATATATCACATCAGATCATCCCCAGAACATGTCAACCAAAGCTATCTGATGAGTAGTTTTTTGAGAATAAAATTTTCTGACAACAATGGCAACAATTGCCCCCAACAAGAAAGATTGCAGATTTCATCATAATTTCAATAAATATCATTGAGTTCATCTATAGGAACCTGTATACCAAATTTCAAAGCTATCAGATGAGTAGTTTTGGAAATACACATTTTTAGACCAAAAATGGCAAAAATTGCCCCCAAAAATACGAAATTACAGATTTCATCAGAAATTCAATACATATTACTTAGTTCATCTATAGAAACCTGTATACCAAATTTCAAAACCATAAGACCAGTACTTTTAGAGAAATACATTTTTTGACCAAAAATGGCAAAAATTGCCTTAAAAATGCAAATTTGCATATTTCTGCAAAATTTGAACAAATCTGAAATAGATCATCCCAAGGGACATATGTACCAAATATCAAAGCTATCTAACTTATAGTTTTGTAGAAGGAGATTTTTAAAGATTTTTTTACCAAAATGACAAAAATTGCCTTAAAAATACAAATATGCAAATTTCACCACGATTTGAACAAATCTGACTAAAGTCACCCTAAGTAAACTGAATATCAAATTTCAAAGCAATCGGACCAGTGGTTCCAGAGAAGAAGATTTTTTACCAAAAACACCAAACAATGCCCCCAAAATACAAATATGCAAATTTCACCATGATTTGAATAAACGTAAGTGAGGTCACCCCAAGTAAACTGCACATAAAATTTCAAAGCAATTGGACTTGCGGTTTCAGAGGAGGAGGCAATTGTTGACGGACAACAACGACGGACAACGACGGATAATCAACGTATTTGATAAGCTCCGCTTGGCTGACAGTGGAGCTAAAAAGTTCATTAAATATGCAATTAGGAATTGCCATGAAGTAAAAATGCTTGACAACTTTCAATAATGTTATATAGTATCTTCTATATACATTGCAAGTTTTGTTAACTTTGGTAGAGTCAATCCGTATAACTAAATATACCCAATTAGGACAATTCATTAAATATGCAAATTGGCAATAATCTTTCATGTAACCCCTTACTATCTTTCACAGCTGATATATCCTGGTGTGATTAACATTTGTAGCAAATCTAATCAAATTGTGTGCAGTCATTCTCAATGTATATCAGTTGTTTTCATCATTAATCATGCAAATTAGCAAAAAGTATGCAAGCCACACCCACCAAAAACTAATCAGTCTTGCCATTTGCTAACTAAATCTATGTACCAGATTTGATTTTAATCTAATGAGCCGTTTTTGATATATACGGCCAACATCTGGATAAATAGACACACAGACATCACTGCGACATAAGCTCATGTATTACACATGAGCTAAAATGATGCATTTAAATTTGACTATCCTTAGGCTGGGTTGACATATAACGGTTAGTGGGGGCTGGAGGAATCGCGATTGAAATTTTATTTTTTCAGACACACACACCCCCCCCCACACCCCCGATTTTCGTAGAGCCGCATATTTATTGGGTATGCATTCAAGAAAAAAAAACATGTATTTTGCAGTTCTGCTCACAGATGTACAACACTGCTTGTTATTAGCAATTTGTAGAGCCATATTCCTAACGCAAGTTCTCTAATATTTAAACACATCAGTGGACTTTTTTGATTTATCAGTCCAAGTCAACTTTAGCTAAATCCAACTCTGGCAATGCCAATGGCACCTGCTGAAGAACATACAAAATGACGATCATGAGAGAGTATGCAAATTGTGAATTCCTGCATACATTATATGCTTAAACGTTTTATGAAATTGACAATACTGTAAGGTAAAAATATTCTATCAAATAAACGTTTAAATCTCTGACATGTTTGGTGTAACAATGGTAAATTTGGTAAAATCAAAACATTTAGTCACATTTTTCATTTAAATTAGTCTTTACTGAACAAAGTTTTACTTTAATTTGTGTTTTATTATTTTACTATGAGAATGTGAAAATTTAGAAAATTTAGCATGGTAACCCCCATCTTTTTTCTTTAATATTTGATTATTCTCATATGCCAGAACTCAAAACTCCCTGATAACTTTCAAGTCTCCTGCTCTTCCATGTGCTGCTTTCTGGCCTGATCTTATGTACAAGTATGTTTCACTGCCATGAGCGTCACATGACCCAAACTCTCCTTCAGCTATTTCATTGTCAGAGCTATCTCTGTCACTGCTGGTATGCAGTGACAGTAACACTGCCCATTGACAGCAGAAGCAGGGCAGGAGCAGTATTAACTTTGATAATTTTGACAATAATTTTGTTCAGTTTATACAACTGCATTCTTGCTCTTTTTCCTACAGCATATTGCAGTTCGAACTGTCCAGTATTCAGCTTGCGAACACAGTCTGTGAATATGTATCCTGCACTTGTATCACAGACATATGACTTTACTCTGGAGTCTATAATTCAATTACCACCAAATATTCACATATGCAGGTTTTTGATGACAAACTGAATATTGTGTGTTTCAGCATGCTGTAGGGAGACAGCAAGAACTGTATTTGATATATTGCATAGAAATATTGAAAACATTATCAACAGCTTCTAACAGGTGCAGCAGTGCTCCGATACTAATTGGCCTACTTGTTTGTTTTTTTAATGAAAATACATACATGTAAAGTGTACATCTTTTCAAGACAAAATAGTGAAATGCGACAAAATGCTTCTAGATCTTGTTTAATTATTGCTAACATTAGAACAATTGGATGACATTGAAATGTTATTCAATTTTCATTGAATTACCCACCAAACCTTGGAATTGTAAAAAAGGGAAGCAAAATATTTTCATATCCCCCTTCAGGCAGAGCAAAATTTTCAAGTCCCCCCTCTACTACCCCAAAAGTTTTCGACTCCCCCCTCATTTTTGTGAACGCAGCCATACATTGCAATGGAAAATGTGCAAATACCATCTTTCTATGCAACTGATTTACTTGTAATAACGAAAGCAGTCTAGATGTTTGTCAGTGATGTCACCATAGTTTGCTTAACTCACATGGATAACTAAGCTGTATATATGGTGTATTTGTAGACATCTGTCTCTCATTAGCAAACAACCATCAAGCAAACTATCTTTAAACAACAAAAAGTAAAAACATTAATTTGCACCTACAGGGTATAATTTCAATGAAAAGTATTTCATTATTGAAATAAGAATGTGACATGAGAAGATTTACAGGAAGATTTATAATAGCAGAGGTATAATTGCTCACTCATGATAATTTTGATATTTATAGTGTGGTGAGTGTCAACTGCACCTGCTTGCCACTAATTATGCTGAAGTGCTTTCAGCTTTCTAAACAGTCTGGATATCTTATCTATGAATAGCCTGAACTGAAATTCACTTTATCACGGTAACAATGTTGACAATATACATACAGGCTGTGTTAACTAGATGAATACAGACATTTTGACATACTTTAGCCAACAGAGTAGGTGATAAACAGAACAAAATTTCCAGAAAAATTGAAATCTTGGAGCTGCATACTCTCGAATATCATTTGGCTTGAAACAGGTTTCTAATATTTTGTCACTCAAAAAATCCCTTTGGCTCAAAGTTGGTAGTCAGCGAAGATTTTTTGACCACAAACAGGAAAAACTGACCCAAAATACAAATATGCAAAATCACTGCAATTTGACAAACCTGACATGTCACCCCTAGCAACCTGCACATCAAATTTCAAACTTGTGCAACAAACTGTTTTTAGAGATTTTTTGACCAAAAATGGGAATAATTGTCCCGAACTTACAAAGTCCGCAATTGTTCGAACAAACTCTGGTTACCTCTAGCAAACCACATACCAAATTTCAGACCAATAGGACAAACGATTTCAGAGTCGAAGATTTTTTGACAAAAAAACCAACAAAATTGCTGGAAAATACAAATATGCAAAATTTGAACTTCAGTTTTCCCTAAGAACCTGCAACTGAACTAGCAGTTCCTGAAAAGAAGATGAATGTTGATGGAACACAGAGGATGGAGGACTGAGGACAATCCACTTATCTGAATAAAGCTCTGTGTCATTGACAGCAGGCTAAAATCTCACTTATGAAGCAGTCTGTAAGAAGTGTTGTGCTTCAGGAGCAAAATTAGTGTGAAAGGAAGATATTGCATAGCACTGATTCTCACTACATGAAAGATGAAACACACATGCAAAGAAAATATCTGTAAAGGCATTTTTCCATCAAAGTCACAATACTCAACATCGTCAAACTCTAAGGTGATGTTGAACTTGTTCACCCATAATGCAACTAACATTATGTAACTTGACACCCCCTGAAAAAGAACTCACGAAAGATGATATAGTTAAAATTGGTAAATAGGTGCTTTAATTGAAATATATAGAGACCTCTTGCATGTGATAAAAAGAAATATGTTTGAATGAATCTTATTTGAAATCTCAATGTTTGTGCTTGCAATTCAGTGAGAAGACTCAAAATCACCAACAAAGTATTGCTGTTTTTTCTGTATTGCCCTTTGCATGATAAAAAATTAAACAGAGAGCAGGCCATCACATTGACATTTCAGATCTTATCACATTGAAGACAATTACTGGACATACATGGGTCATGGTGCACTATCCTCAGTTCACACATGCCAAAGTAATAGCTCCAGACATGAAAATAATAATGGCTTGCAAATTTTGATAATATCAGAAAGAAAGTAACATTGCATATATGTATGCTCCAATACATTGTCCTTGTGTCTAGGGATTAAAAAGCTATTTAAGTTTGTCAGAATTACATCATCCATCAATTTTACTCCTTTGTCATGTATGTATCATTTATATGAAGATGCAATCCACATGGGGATTGGACTACCGTAATCATACCAGTGTGATAATAATTATGATCCTGCATTTGCATTGCCTAGGAGTAGTCTATAGTGATAGTGAAACTGTAGTCTCTTGTAAATGTTTGCTTTCCTAATGCTATGGCTCAGCTTTTAACATGGCATTTCAGTTATTTCCAGTCCCTGTTGTACAAAACTTTTTCCTGCACATGGTATTTTTCAGCTTCAGACTTTGTTACTGTGACAAAAAGTGCCTGTCAATGGCTTCTTCCTCAGCCTCAGTCGGTGGTACTTTTCATCCATGAATGTAGCATGCTTCCTTCCTATGGAAAGGTAAGAAATGAGAAATTGAACAATTCAAAATTAGAGACATGAGGACACTGAACTTTGATCATTGTTTGAAACTCTTTTCATGTTCAGGATGTCAGTTTGTTTAATCCTCTTTCTCCCAGGTGGTATTTATTTCTATGGTTTGTCTATGGAGCCTGTTGTAAAGAGGATTATATGGATTCATGATACTGCCAGGCATCAAAATTAGTGTTGTTCAATGATAGCCTACACTTGAGTATAACCGCTCACATTGTCTAATATTCACCCCATGATAATTCCTTCCAAAGCCCTCCCAAAAAGTAAAATCCATGGCAAAGTCTTCCAAAGGAACCGATTTTAAAGATCCCATTCAAAGCAAACAATCACACAGATATACCTTGTTAAAGCAAAGCAGTCTGTGATACTGTCTAAGATTTTAAAGCAGGGGGTTGAATGGAGGGAAATCACTTGCTTAACTGACATAGTTTCTATGGAATTTAACTTGAATAATGCAATACAGTATAGATAAAAGCTACATTTAGCATCCACTACATCCTGACTAAAAGGCCACTTTGAGACTGGTTTGATTAGCTGTAATACATAAACTACACATTTGCATAGACATCACAAAAACACACATCATTAGACAGTAATTAAAGGGACAGTACACCTGTTACTTTTCTGATTTAAAAAAAAAATGTTTTTGTACCAACTAAACTATCTTTTCTTCTCCCTTGAATGTCAAGTTTCACCTAATCAAAGTGCACTGTAAATTTTGGTGTGGAATAAAATTAATTTGCTAACAATCACAATTTCATATATGCTGTCTTCACAAGTTAAACACTGGACATGCAACATGCTTTTCTCAATAGAAAAAGACAGTGCAATTGGTACAATTGAGAACAAAATTAATAACAAAATCATCAAAACTTACAGCTACTGTTCTGAGGGAACAAAAAGAGTGTCTGACATTTGTTCTGAATAGATAGGTTGCAGTCAACTGAGATTGTATAGTTTGTTTTGAAAAATTTTCAATATAAAAAAGGTTCCACTGAATTTCCCTGGATACCACAGAATCTGGTTTTGATGATATGAATATATGCAACCTATTCATACACATATCTAATGGAACCCGGATGTGACAGGATCAGACTCAGAGATGGTCGAGATCTTTTCACAAAAGCAGTTTAACAAAAGATCCTCACTTAAAAGGGAAGAAAGGACAGGATAAAGGTCAAGAAGAGGTATTACTGCAGAAAACTTGGGAAGGAGAATAAAATTCCACAGTTTAATATCATCATTACTTCACATCAGTGCCACATCCAAGCTGCCATGAGTGAGAGGAACAAAGAAACCCTATCAATGATAATTCATCCCTCTAGTGTGCATAAATGAGGTCTATATCTAGAAACATACTGACTGGCTGTAGGCCCTAATGACTGAAAGTTACTAAAATAATTTCCCCTTAATTTAAGAATTAAAGGAAATTATTTAATTTCAGGTAACTCACAACTTAACAGGCAAACACATGTACACGTACTGTGTTGTCCTTACAACCACTCAGTACACTGGAAAGGCGTCAGTATATCATTAACAATTCACTTACCAGTTTTATATGGCTTCTCTTTCTCATTTCCAGAAGAACATGGTGCTTTCTTTTCCTTTGCATCTTTTCCCTTGAAGCTAAGCAAAAAAAAAGCATACATGTATAAATCATTTAGCAAAACTAAATATTTTTACCTGCAGTCATGTAACTGAATATTCATCTTAGAAATGCAGAATGTCTGTATTTGACATTGCAGAAGAAGAGATAACTTATGCTCACTACTCAATCATGATTTGGGAATACCTGCCAGACAGTATCACTTTCCCACCTGCACAGTCAGTAAAAAGCAGTATTGAGCCAAAACTATATGTATTTTCAACCACTTGGCTTTATATATTGTAACAGCTTTAGTCTGAAAATCATGTGTACAGTATCTCTGTCTATGTTAAAATGCAACGTATGGGACATGTTTTGCTTCACAAGTTTTACTACCTTTTAGGTAAAAAAACAATTAACAAGGAGAATATTCCCAAATCATGATAGTGGAGAAAGAAGGCTAAAAATGAGAAGCTTTTAAAAACAAGGTAACTTTCATTCTCATATTTTCAAATGACTTTGAATGGGAGACGTGATCTATTTACAATGCCTAATTTCCTTCAGTTAAAACACTCTCGACTTTAATGAAGCCTGATCTTCCAGTCCATCAATTTCATGTTCTGTGAGCACCATGCCCCTAAGAAATTTGCTAGATGCAAGAACAAGAGCATGTGCAGCATTCTGAGACAGTTGATGAATCCCAGGCACCAGGAAAAAGTTTATTTACAAAACATGCACAGACTATCATGTTTGCAATTTTCTTGGCAATTGATAGTTTTAGCTACATGAATATGGCACATACAGCCCCTTATATTTTAGGAGGGAGGTTGATGCAGTTGGTCTCTATTAATAAGTTCGATGATGAAAAACCAACTCCGTTTTTGGCCTAAAAGATTGAAAAGCAAACAAAGTGATACTTTGGAATGAAATTTATGTACAGTATACATGTAGTTCATCATGTGAGTGTTTGATGTTGATGACATCTTGTTTATCTTTTTTTGAAGTGATCGGATTGGTTGATATGCAAATGAGCCATTGGTTATTTGAGTCCACAACTGCAGAAGTGCCTTTGCTCAACTACGACAAAACAAGGAAGTAACAACAACAAATGCATAAAATGGTTTTATTTATTCCTATTTGTACACACATACTGTTGCGAAGTATTTGTACCATGATAACATGACTTCTAGATGCACGATACTATCTGAGTCTATCTGGCATATATTTATACTGCATTAGGAAAATTATTCAGAACTTACAATATCACTTTTATGATCAACATCCTTGGGACAGAAATTCATGACAGCGACCTCAGGACTGGGATCCATGGTAGTGTCCTAGGACAGGTATCCATGACAACATCTTCACCCAACTCCTATAGCTTTAAAAGAACAAATCACATACACACCGCAGTGAGTTCAAAATGAAAGCTAATGACTCTGAGTCTTGATCACCACTTCTACAACCTTGGCACTTTTTCCCCCATGATTCAAAATAAATCAAATTGATGAAGCCCTGAACTGCAATTTCTGTGACTAATTTTACCCGTTTTTGTAAAAAATCATGGGAGTTATAAATGGCGAAAATGGCCTTCCCATATTATAGCAACCCAGAAGCTAGCACACGTGTAAAAATCAGCCTTGGTAAACTTCCCCTTTAAATAGCACAGACTGCAATTTTTAAAATTTCATCAAACTTACAGCAACTGGACCCCATTAAAAGAGTATAAAATTGTATTTTATAATCAGAGTTCTCCACAGGCCCATTAAATGTGGCAGCTAGCTGAGTGTTGGAATTACCCACTTACAAAACATGTAACAAAATAAGGCCACTTTGGAATGTGACTTTTCTTTCAACTCTGTATTTTTGCGGTAGTTTTTGAAGGATTAAAACATTCGGTTTTTATCAGTGTCAATACTCTTACAAAGTGTTTCAATTTCAAAGAAAATTTTTTTCTAGAAAACTGACTGGCTTCATGCTACATGTAACTTCACTTGATACACAGTTAAGTTCCATGTAGTTACAAAGTTGTTATTCTCAATTGCTTTTTGAGAGTGTATTCATCATGTGATCATCATGTCTACTGAGTAGAGTGACATATTTAGGAAAGTTGTGACAGGTACTCAAATTTTAGGCAAATAGTATGCTAATGTTATGCTAAAATATGGAAATGAGGCAGCACAATTTTTCAATCCAATCGTGGAGACCATTGATGTTGCGATTTACAAGATTTATTATATTAATATGTAAACAGAATTGCTATTCCCCAATATGTCAGAGAATTTGCCGTCTTGATGTTAAGAAATGGACGGTTTCATTTGATTTGTGAATACAGACTTGGGGGGGTAGAACTTGAGAAAAAAAGGGATGGGAGTGTCTCCTGATTTCATGCATACCAATTAACCCCCAGACCCACCTGCTCATAATTACTGAAGTCTCCCTCAGTTGAGTTTGGTACAAGAAACATAGCTTTTGATTGTTATTGGGAATTAAAACATACCATGAGCGTTAACACACTGAAATCTTGAAAATATTTTGATAGTACAGCATGCCAGGAAATAAAGATTGTTCATGCTTCCATGTCGATTTATTCTCAGCAAAGTCAGCCACACGTCTGAATTAAATTCTGAGTGAATTGCAAACCATAAGACATGGGAACTTGGTACATGATTATGGAATGTGAAACATAAATTAGGCTTACCCCTTCAGCATGGCTGACTTTCTGATTATTTTTTTTTTCCAAAGGATATGCTCGATAAACAATAATTATTGCTTGTGAACTTTATATTTATTAGCCAAGATTTAGTTTCAAACTCCCAAGAATACTATAATATTAACACATAATCTACGTATTCTTACTTCACTTGATGATATAATGTTTTAATAAAATCTCTTTCACCCAGGCCCATAGAAAAACTTCAAATATATTATATGTAGACAAAGAGGAAATATATAGGGGAAAGAGCTTTCTTAAAGATACTTAAAATACAACAATTATTGAATGTTTGGACTGGCCTAGGTATTCTAAGCTGGATTTGAATGCACAGTCAAAGGCAATGTGATGTCAATGGTAAAGGCTTACATTCACTGGGTAAAGGGCTGAACGAATAGCGAAGAATCAAGCGACAACTGAACAAAAGAAGAGTGAGCTCTGTCTCGAAAAATCTCCAGATTTCCGGTGGAAGCGCATGTTGGACATGGCCCAGACGCGCACCGTTTGCGCTTCCACTGAAAGATTGGAGATTTTTTGAGACAGAGCTCATAATATTAGCTGCAGTAGGACTCGGACTAAGTCACCTCGACCCCTGTCCGTTTCGACCCCAGTATTTCACACTCTCTTGTTGTGCTCACCTCTACCTTGTCATATCTTTCTTGTTTCATGACGTTTTACTGAATATATCATGTATCTTTCCTGGGAAAATTGGCTTCTAAAACAAACAATTTAGCTGTTTCGATACACAAAATGCGGAGACACTTTTACAACCAAGCGCAGCGCGCAGACTGTTCATAGTTTTTGGCGACTTTGATGGACCCGGCCTAGCCCTACGTACAATGCTGTGTGTTCCCAGAGTTATATGGGGAGGCCGTATAAGGCCGGGAACACACAGGGCTAGGACACCGGCCGGTAACCACAGAGGTCTGCCAGTTGCGAGCTCGGCCAGTGCCCGCGCCGTGTGAGAGGTCTACCACTTACCACAGTCCCTCTATCCATAGAGGGACTGTGCACTTACATTGCGTGCAATACATTTTCTCTTCACTGTCAACAGATGCTTTTATATGCATGCCAATTTTAGTTTTTTTATGTTATTTTGTTGAATATTCAGTAAGCAACGAGAACGTCTGACGTTCAACTCTGAAAAACACATTGGTCGACCTCATCCACGGTCCCTCCACAAAAAGGGCCGTGCCTCACCCTTTCAGCAGATCGCGGGTAGGGAGTACGATCGAGAGGTATAAATTGGCAGTAACAATGACTTAATCATTGATCGTTGGATGAATAACGTTTTATGCTATGGTTTGACGGTAGTAAATCGTAGGTTCAAAGGTATTTTAATGGAAAGCAAAATACGAATTACCACATTCCGGCCGATGTCATCGTGTAGTTAGCGTTGAAGCGAGATAACCTCCATGGCGGAAGGAAGTTTGCAAACATCGCGCCCATGAATGACATTGACATTGCTTAGCGAGACCTAGAAAATAGAAGAATACTGTAGTCTCATCATATAACCATAATCCTACTGGCCCAGCTCGCAACTGACTGACCTCTTTTTATTCGGCCCGGCCTGGCCCTGCATCAAAATTACACGGCGGCCGTGGTATGCATAACCGCGGCCGCTGTGTAATGAACCACACGTAACTGTGCCCTGATTACCGTGCTGTGTGTTCCCGGCGTTATACGGCGTCCCACCGCACACAATGTATCTGTCGAGCCGTTCGGGTGCGTTCCCGACGTTACAAGGTTCCACTAAAGTCTTTCAAAGTGCTATGAGCATCGAAAAATCTGAGGACGTACTTTCGAGATGATAATGATACAAGTTTCATTCATACCGAAGGGGTCGAAACGGTCAGGGGTCGAGCGTGGGTCGAGTGACTCGTAGAAGCCACTGCAGCTCACAAGTTACCCGCGACAAAAATCGGGAAAGGGTTATTAACTTCATAACAGCCGCACAGTGTCTTATAGGAATACAAAGCAGTGGGCACTTACCACTATCTTTCTTTAACTTGAACAAAAACCGGGAACGTAGTTAGTGTTCGGTAGATGTGCTGTACCACGACCCTCCACGACCGTTGCTGTACAGTCGGTCCCGCTGGCCGGCTGAAGCTGTTCGCACTAGTTACGCACACACGGCAGACATAACCATCCGAGTTCAGAATATAGTGCGTGCCGTGTTGGGCTTAATTGACACGTTAAAGGTTGATAGTTTGGTGTAATTGTTTGACATTAAGCAAGTACTATACTTTTAAACAATTACTAAGAAGATACAAATAGATGAAACTTTGAAATTATGATCCGCTACCTCCGCTACCCTTCGCTACCCAAATCTCATTTGCATAAATGAATCGTGCCTCATATCGTGCGATAATTGGTGATTTGATAAGTTTTTGTGGGCAAATCTGTGTTAAAGAGGTAAAATTTGCGCCCACAGCAACAGAAAAACATAAACGCATGTGTAAAATACTGCATGCCATGTACAGCTAATTAGTAATCACTCGCGTGATGCTCGGTCCCAAGGCCGATGAATGATCAGAGTCAAAACAACGGGAAGCCGCATAGTCTAAAGAAATTCCGATACATTATCGGTGTAATTTCTGCAACTCCGTCTATGATAGCAGTTTCTGTAAATTGCGGAGCAAATATATCATGCTGTTGAAGGTACCATTTCACGTAGCGAAAACAAAGTTCACACGTATTCATTTCGGGACTGTATGGGTTGATATATCATGCCGGGATATCATATCAATCCACTCTCCGGTCATTCTGTAGTTGGCGCAGGTTTGTCTCGGCAAAGCACCCGTTGTGAAAACCACAGTTCTCCATTACGGCTAATTGTACTCAGCGAAATAGCGAAATGGTGAAATGACGAAATCACGATTTTTTTTCAAATTGCACATTGAAGAAATAAAGATACTACACATAGAGAAATTCCCTGCCACCTAGATATAGAGTACGCTGTATAATCGATGTTAAGCCGAAATACCCGGGTGCACACTGCAATCTGCACGGTGGATTCCAAAACCCATGTGTATGCCGTGCAGGTTGGAAATTGATAAGAAAATCTGCTGAGTTTCATCTGAACATAGTCAAATTCAGTGAATCTACACATGTTTTGATTCTCATCATCGAAGTTTAGCACCGAAAGTACGATAAATTCGGCGAAATCGCGCGATCGCGAACCCGGAAGTTGACAGCGCACAAAACACGTATACCTCGTGGCTTAGGAACAGACCATTAGATTTTGGGAGGGGGTGGTAACGATCGGTTTGTAAAAAAAATTGTACAACTGAAAATGTCAAATTTTCTTTTTTTTCAAATGAGAATAGATGTGCAAATTATTTTTCTAAGTCTTGCATTTATTTTACTCAATTTTGTTCTAAATATTTTGTTTATTTTGCAATGTAGTGTGAAGATATTTCCCCCCAAACTTTCTGTTCTGATTTTTTTCCGTTTCTGACCACCTCCTCCCAATATCTAAAGGTTTGTCCCTTAGATCTCTTGTATCAAGATAAAACCGTTTTGCGTTAGCGTGCTCGCGTACACTGAGTTTGGCAGGAGTATGTGATAAAACGGTGGCCAAACAAATAAACTAAACCAACAACGGTATCATCGCTAATCAGTGCCTTTTCTCTGTACTGCAAAACACATGCCAGTAATAAACTTGTTGTGGTCGAAATACTTTAATGTGACAGAAAATGACTTTGGTCAGGTTGGAAAAAAACATATGCCAGCTGTTTGTTCAGTCACTCGAAACTGAATTTGATTCCGAGGTCAATTTCAGCGATGTTCAACATGGCGTTTTACATGTAATGTTGTACTAGTAAGAGTAGGAGACGATTATAAAGCATACTCTAGGTGGCAGGTAATTTCTGTGTGTGTAGTTTCTTTATTTGTCTATTTTGCTATTTGGAAAAAATCGAAAATCGTGATTTCGCCATTTCGTCATTTCGCTATTTAGGGGAGTACAATTTGCCGTCCATTACCACAGTATCGCCTGGTGATAAAATCTGTTGACCTTGGTCATCTACCATTTCTAGGGCCTCCTCAAAAAAGTGCACCATTTCTAATCCGTTTGAAGGGCCGTCAAGAATACTGAAGTAACTCACTCCTCGCGCGCATTGGAGGAGGCTTAGGTATAATTCACGTCTGATGTATAGCGCTGAACTTCAAACACACGCTGGCCTATTTGACTATGCCCGTATTGTCTGTTAGCGATTGTCCTTTTGATGCCTGCCTCATCGAAAAAATGAACGCTGAGAGGGTCCAGTTGGGTGATTGCATCAATATACAGCATAATCCTCTGTAAATTCCGTTCGAGTCAGCTGTTCAGCAGGAATACTTTGTATTTTCTTGTATGAGTAATTCAGATCTCTCCTGAGAATTTCGTATATCGTTGTGCATGCTGGGAGAGTCTCTTCCGTGCAAATGTTTTCACGAAGGAGTTCTGCCCGTATCTCAGAGGCAGTGATCGATGCTTTTTTGCATTTGAGAAATTCGACAAATTCAACTACGTCCGGCAAGCATTTTGATCGCGGAGCTCCAGGTATCTTCTGCCGCAAAACAGAACCCGTCCTGGTAAAGAGGGTTAACACGTTCTGAACCGTAGACTTTGGCGTATTCAGCTGTTCAGCGATCTGACGCACACTGTTTCCAGCCGTAGACATATCAATAATTTTCAGTCTCATATCGATATTGAGACGGGTCGAAATCTCGGCCAGTTGAAGTTTTATTTGAAAGATGCAACGGTATTTAGTGTCATGTGACAAAACGGAGAAGGGTGCATTTTCTTTTGAGGGGCGTCCACAATAGGCTGCAGTACATTTAGCGTCAATTTCAGGTTTAAATCACATTGCGTCAATGTGCAATTTCCACTTACATTTCTAAGTTATAATTGTCTTCACTTAGGTAAAATACTTTTGGTATTCTAAATTGATTTTATCCCGAGAGTCGGTGCCGCTGGAAACGCGTTCGACCTAATCACAAAATAGTTTATTCCAGATAAGGAATGGTGAGACTTGCCGACGGCCGTTTGCTCGTGTGTGAAAGCGGAAAGTCACTGGTATGGCTGGGTAAATTGTGTCTATAACCGAATACAAATTTATGGACCCTTTTAACTGTGGTTTGATATTAAAACCTGTAAGAAAATGCAAAATTTAGGTGCACTCTCTATACAATTCAAAAGTTACAAACATATGCTGAAATGATCACTTCTCCTGGAATCAAGCATAAACTCCTTTACTGTTGTTTGCGTGGATACCACGAATGTGGCTAGATGTGAGAGCCTGGACATAAAAATTTTGCCGCCATTCACCTCGCGCATGTTGCCCCAGCCACTCTATTTGGAAGAAACCACAGTTGACTCATTCACAATACAAGAAGTAGACACAAACAAAAGGGGATTTTATTGAAATTCAGAGAGCACTAAATGAGACTACAAGTGTAGCTTACAAATGTCTTTCTTTTTTAGTGAAGTTTTCTGATATTCACCTGAATATCATTATTTCTTCACTCGTTTTGAATCCCATGAAGCAACAAGCAGCCACCCCTATACTGAATTACTCAAGCCCAGATAAGCTTTATTGCAGCATCTCAAAGTGTCTGCAGCTGACTGAAACATAATCGCAGACAAGTCAACAAAGTCACTGGCGAATTACAAAGGCAAATAGCGATATGCCTCGCAGTATAGCTAGGTACTTTGCTAATTAGGTGTCCAGTTTCCAGTCGCGCTCGCTGTAGAACATATTTACAAATAGATTTATAAAACAAATGCAACGACACGATCGAAACAGTAATTCTAATTCTTAGAGATTTCATGTCTTTTCAAAATATCACACAAGTTTACGACCGTGGCTAGCACGAAAGATTCCGTTCGATGATACACAGAGTCAGAGACTTACCTCATTGCATTTTTTATGGCTACAACGCTGCCGTCACCGGTCTCTACTGCCGGTGTTAACTCGTTAATCCCGATCTCGGTCGTCAATATTTTCGTCTTAGGGACTTTGATGTTTGCAGTGACATATATCTCACCTGTAGATACATCCTAATTTTACTTGATGGAAACTCTGTTTTGAGTGTTGTCTGAGTCAACTTTCGAAGTACATTAGATTCCATATCGCTGCACTGCATATACAGCTGAACAGCTGATGTCTTCGCTACAGCCTTAACGCAGCCAGAGGTTTGATTCCGAGCGAGAATTTACGGATTTTTGTTATGATGAAGGAAATTTATCGTTGTTAGTCGAATGACTTTATGCTTGTGCCTCCTATGTCGCTTTCCCGAAGATTATACTGTACTCATTTATTCAGTTGAACTTCCGTTGAGTTGTAGATTTCAGGTTTATCGCCTACCGGGATCGCCAGGTACGACGTCCACATTTAGCCTTACGACGCGACTCGACTGGCGCTGCGACGTTACTAAGCTAAGCTATTAAAATAAAACGATCAGCGGTATCCCCATTCGATTCTTTGGAACAGCTACATATAGTTTAAGCGACTCGAAATTTCGCTGGACATGCCTTCTGTGTTTCCATGTATGGATTTATCGGATCACCTTTTTGTAAAAATGTCATGAGAGCACGGCATCGATCCCGACAAATCGGTCTATGTCACGTCGCGGCCCGCATGTATGACCGGTACCATGCAAGAAAAAAGTTCCGGTTGATGACGTACAACAGGGGTAATTCGGATTTCTTATCCGTCCTGTTCTACATCACACAGGTGGGAACTCGGGCCGGTTCATGTGATAAAGTGTAAATATCCTCGTCTCATTAAATGAGATGCAGCATATTTCCGGCCACATAAGATGTGCTATGGTCTATGTGCTCGTCTCATTGAATACTATGTAGTTTATTATGTGTACATTGGTCTCATTGAATGAGATGGTGCTTCACATTCCAAAACTAGTGGACCTTTACCTAATGAAAACTTGAAAATATTTTCTTTTATTTCAGTGTTTTCTTATATATTTGTGTCAGGTACGTGTTAGTATTAATACATTTTCTTTACGTATGAGGACTATTGCAAATTAAACCATAATTTCGTTTTTGGGCAGATTGTCACCAATGGTTATTATTATTTAATTATTTAATTATTAATTAATTAATATTATTTCCTTTCGAGAAAACTCTTAAATTCTACACAATATCCATTGTTTTGGCCTCTTGTTTACCGATGATTTTTATCCTCGATATTCATAATTCATGGACTTTTCAGCGGGTTAAAATGATATTCATAATACAGAATGTAACACTCATTCATCGTTTATCTATCTCAAACAAATATTGTCTAAGATAGAGTTGTAAATATTTTGCACAAGAAAACGATCTTAAGCAACAAACAGACCAGATTTAAAATAAGGGGTGTGCATATTATTTCAGTGTAATGATGTAATGCTGCCATCATCGAATATAATTATTTTTTTATCAATTATGGAGAATAAGCGGGGGAATGTGCGTTATCAGGTACGTTTACTATACCAGTATAGTTTAGCTCAAAACGACAGTATTCAATGACATGACGGTACAGAAAAAAAAAAGACGATGAAAACTACAACGAACGCTGTTCAGTGATATACACAAAAACACTCACTTGGCTACTATAGTGATATAATATTTTGTCTGATAAGCACGTTTTGTCAGATACTGGCCTGAAATGGTTTCTATACACTTTGGGTACAATCAGAATGGAACCGATGATTATTTATTAAGGATGCGAGTGTTTCAAATTCCACATTATTATGTAAATATGTAACTGTTTTAGAAAACGGTTGGAAATGACTTCCTACGATTACCTACTCGGCATGTTTCTTAAGGGAAGATTGTAGTCTGAGGTCCTTTTTCTTCTCTGCGTAGACAGCCAAGGATCGGAGTATCATACTGGCGATCAGTGCTGCACCTGTGACGACATGGAATAATATAAACGTCATTTACGACGCTGTAGGCTGTTAGTCTCCGAATTGAAGTCATAACACGTGTTGACCGACGAAAGCAATGAATGACATTACCAAAGACTGTATGCGGAAAGATATTATTCAATTGCAATTCATTGGGACTTGTACGCTGGACACTTAGCTAGCTCGTTAGCTCGTGTAAATTTCTTCAAATCGTGAGATTTTCCGAGACATCACTGATAGACCTTTAAAATTAACTATATGACAAGGCGTTAGAAGGACAGACCTTCTAAACGATCAGCATGATTCGGAAAAGAACTAATTTAATGAAGTTAGAATGTTTGTTAAATAGTGTGTAGAGAAAGTATCCGACAAAACGTGATCATCTGACAAAAACAACATATTACCGATGAACTACAGAGTCTTTTCGCCGAATCGCTGCAACCGAAGAAAATTTATCAATATAGTACATTTGCGAAGGTTGACATGACCAATGAACAGCGTCGTTCCAGGCTTACCTTCATGAGTCAGAGGGACAAGCTATCCTAGGCGATCTTTCCTTTACTGATTTCTGACGACTATTATGTAATTAAGTGAAATTTGTTCACTTTAGGTTTGATGTATCATGCTCCTTGTCGCTCGTGCATGGATAATGTTTTGAGATAATGCCTTCCAATGAGTAGGTATACAGAAAAAAATTAGAAGATATCTTGTTCTGTCAGCCTAAATTGCGTGTATTACACATTACCAAAAAATTAATCTCGGGGACTAGGCTTTCGAATTAAAAAATGTTACTGTATTTTGTTAATGGTTGGACTGAGCTGTCGACTTTATGTCAAGCCTGCTGAGAAATTAGATATTATTCACTAATATTTTCCTTCGTTCACCGTAAGAAAATAGAGTGACGTAATGACCGTGTCACCGCGAGTCGAACACGATTGTTGACACGATCATTACGCCACGAGTATTTTCCGAGCTGAACGAAGAAAAATATAAGTAAATAATAAACTTACCACATGTACAACAAGCCAAGAATTCATTATTTTTTTGCGCAATACAAGGCTTGTTTCTTTCATAACGATTCCGCATTTAAACTTTTGAACCACTTTATGAATAATATCAATACGCCGTGGGCAAGTTGTCAATCATTCTAGTCGTCCGTCGCGTGAGTGAGGAATACGGCGTTCACGTCCGTGCACGGAGCAAAATGTCAAACGATCTTTCTGTATACACGTACCTTCCGCAACGTTATACACTATTTCAAAGATAGCATAGGACACTGTGTAACCAAAACATCGCACCTGACCCTGCCTACAATGCATACAGAACCCACAGTAATGCGACCAGCTTCATGTTCGCTGTTTCCGCAAATTATTCACGTAATTCCTTGAGGACATACAGGCGGTAAACTCTTGTGTTTTTATTGTTCAGATTATTATTGTCTATGAAAAAAAACAAACGATTTCATCAAATGAGTTTAGGAGGCCTGAACATGCACCACACTTCACCTCCTTGTTGCAGTGGAAGTACACTGTGCGTCGAATGTTCGGGCGGCGACGGGGTCTATACGAATACAAACCCACACATTGGCGACGAAACTAAAGGCAAGGATTGAAATTTTGGCAAGTGGACGTATTTGTCAGGCTCTCATAATCATGACTAATTTTCACGGTATTTTAAACGTCACACACATTTTGATCACGGGGATATACCGGCCGCCATGTTGTTTGTTTACCTTGACGAGCAAACCAAAGATCGACGTAAAAAGGTCCGACACACCAAAATTAATGACTATATCCCG
This sequence comes from Ptychodera flava, assembly GCF_041260155.1. NCBI lineage: Eukaryota > Metazoa > Hemichordata > Enteropneusta > Ptychoderidae > Ptychodera > Ptychodera flava. Next base: position 4,926,191 of record NC_091930.1, read on the forward strand.
TATTTTTTTGGAAGCGACAAACCTGGCTTACGCATCTGATAAATGATGTTTTCTTTTTGTATTTTGTTATCTTTTATATCTTTCTGTTTCAAAGCGATTGTAATTACTAAACATATTGTATTGAGAGGAACAAAAAACTAGTACAACTAACCTATATTGCCAGTTGCCAGTCTTTTCCAGAACAAAATGGCCATGGCCCTTCTATTAAGCAAAACTGCCCACAGAAATAAGTGTTTGTCAGGATCGATATTCTCTTCAGACATATCGGGATCACCATATTCGTCTTTTGTAAGCTCACGGAAGAAAGAATTCACCTCTTTCAACTCGACTGTCTGAAGATAAATTAAAAAAAAAAGTTATGTAACGTGATAACGTTTCTGAAACACTATCCTTTGCAAGGATGCAAGAATGCTAATTGACACCGAAGTACATGTTAACATGATCAAGGTATGCCCCATACCTACCTCCATATCTTCTCCAAACTTCTCTTTTAGGATGTGTTTGGTGCATATTATTGTGTCGGCATCGTTTACGTTTTCATATATAACCTGCAAGTGAAAAATGTGTAGTCTTTTTATTAATGTTCAGAAAAGTTTAAGTTGTGTGGTTTTTTTGTTATAGATGTTTTTGTAGTGTTTAATTGTTGCATTTTCAAAGTCCGGCACCACATGTGGCGAAACCTGCTGCAGATATTGATCTGATAAATATCTAATTGTGGCATGAAACATAGAGTAGCGTCAAGTTAATTAAGGGTTCGTTTGCATATTTATTGAACGTTGTAATTAGTATATTACTCAAATTCTAGAGCATTAAATTTGACGAAGTGTGCTACAGATATTGATCTGATAAATATTTAAGGGTACTGAGAAGCATTGGGCGTGTCAAGTTAATAATTAGCTCATTTACATATTCAATAAAGTTTTCTAATTAGTGATTTAACTGTTAGAGTACTGTGAGAAAGTTGATGAAACCTGCAAATATATAAAGCTATAACAGATATCTGATTATTCTTATTACACGCCTCACACGAGTGTCGATTATATTGGTACGACTTTGGTTTATTGACAGGAATATTGAAAAACATAATACAATAAATCCTCGCAAGAGATGCTTACTCTGGCAGTAGACAGTATACACGTCTAGTCGTATCAGAAATCTGTTTTCTACTCTGCGTCGTGTGCTCAATTGAACTGCTGTCAGAATGTCTGTCTTTGTTCTTGTGTTTTGGTTAGTGATTATCCTGAGGTCTGCAAATGTTGCGTGACATCTCCTTGCTCGTTGTTTGTCAGTCACTTTAATATGAGACAGGTCGAAGGTACAACTGTTTCACACAACTTCATAACAGTTAAAAGTATGCAGTAATTCATGTCATACTGTATTATTTCATGCGTCCAGTAGTGTCTGATAAATGTCAATACATGTCGAGTCATGCTTGATAACTTAGTTTGTAATTTTGTCAAACTCAAAGTCATTTCTTCCATTCAGGGGTCACATTAGTAGGTCAAGTTGTTCTGTTGAATACTGTTGAGTCTGTTTACTGGATATCCAACATTCTGCGAAGCGAACTACTATTAACGAACCTGTTGTAAAATACGTGAGTACCTTCAGTTCATATCAGGTTTAAACACAAAACTGGCATGGCTTGAAGTCTCTAAAGACCATCTGTTATGAATTCCTAATTCTGAGATGCCTTGAAATCAAGATTTAGTAACTAGAGATAAATACCTTCCGGTATAATTTTTCAAACCACTTCTTGTCCGCAAATGCGCCCGTGTCGACGAGATAAGTAAGGAGCAACTCCACAAAATCTGCGTTGTTGTTTATTAACGCCTGAAACATTGCTTCGTTCAGATGACCTATTTTTCCCTGAAAAATTAACAAAATGTTTGCTTACATTATATTAATTAGTCTTTTCAACGTATGAAGGAAACCTCTGCAAATCAAGGCATTTAATATCTGTATAAATTTATATATGTACATATGTACACATATGTACATATATATATATATGTAATCTACCACTTGGCATATGTTTGGTATACGTTCAGTATATTTACGTATATTGACGTATATGAAATACAATATTAAGTGCATACGTAAGGAATATTTTTGTATATGGAACATCTCACTACGTTGATATGCTTTGCGTATATCAATGTAGATCCTGAGTATACGTTATGCTTACGTTTTTGCACACCCTTTGTATTGTTTGTACATGTGCCGAAATGTTAAGGGGCAACACAGTTCAATGCCATGTCTCACAAAAGCAACTCTGCGCTCGAGCGCCGTGTCTTCGTCGTTTATTTTCCTTCTAATTTTTTCCTGCCCATGTGAACATTAACCGACCTGAAATAGACAAAAATTGTAACTACAATAGAGATTTACTCCTGCGTCCTCCCCTTTCCACCGTATCTGACAAACTATCGATATGGGAGTTACTGCAGCTGATCTCGTACGTTTCATTTTACAAAGTAAGTTATTTACAATGTCAAATCAAAATTGTACACAATAAACAGTAACTTAATACCGACGAGCAAGTATAAACTTGATAATCGGTGCATTCTCTCTGAAGGGCATAATGACACTAACATGTCGGATTTGAGGGCACCAAACGCAGGAAAATAATTACATATTACACGTACCTTCCAATAAGAAAGCTTGTCAGGCTTTAAAATCTCATCCCTGGCGATATCACACTGACTCAATTCAACTGCCAAATCCAATTGCGCTTCACCAGGCAAACCTTTAGGTTTAAAATGTACCATGTATTATTACTTTAAGGAGAAATATTGATATTTATGAATATGTGTATGTGTGTGTCTGCACCGCGTGTGTGTTGCGCGTGTGTGACAAAATCTTACAAGTATGTTATAAATGTATTAACTTAGGCGTTTCAAAACATAATGACTTATGTACATCCACTTGTTATTAATTCATTTAGTGTTTTCGGTGGATACAAAAAAGAATTAACTTACCTGGCAACACGGCCCTTAAGATGGCTCCGTCAATATTGCTCAAATTGGCATCGTCCATTTGAAAAACGGTTACCTTAAAGGACACGTGCAACAATTACACATGTTTTAGTTCAAGTAAACCATGAATACCAGCGATATTGCTGAAACTGGTATTGTCACGATACGTCAGAGTAAAAGGGGACATTTTATAATGGTCCCATTTATTTTGTTAATTTTAAGATAACGTAATATTGCTCAAAAAAGTCACCAAATGCAATTGTGATTTTTTAAGTTAGCTCTCTTCTTGCCACATTGTTCTTATGCCCACAGCCTTTGTCACGCTGCGAGGTATTTTAATTACAAATAAATAAACAACAGGGGCTAGCAACTCTGAGCAAGCGAGTTGGGACAGAATTAACAAAGAAATCACAAGGCCACTAAAGGGTTACTTTGTTGCTGTTAAAGTAAATTCCTAAACTGAGGCACTGGTTGTCCAATTATTTTGCATTCGGGGTTTCCGCTTTCAGGATCGAGCCATTAAACATCGTTGTTGCTAAATATGCAAAGCTATTCGAAACAGAAACATCGACACTACAAGCGGTTCTCACCATCACTTGTCTTAATTTTAATTTCAATATTTTGTGTTTTGCGTAAATAACATACCAGTTTACTATTCCGGTGACCACTGATTTTCTTCAACAGTTTGACACAATCATCCACTTGGCTCTCGTTCCCCCCGAGTATATGTTTGATGTCGTTTTTCAAACCTTCAAAAGAGTCGCTAAAAAGCGAAAGATTCTGTTTGTGCATTGATAATGCTAGAGAAATGTTGATCGTCGACTAATTTTTGGATTTTGGTATCCAGCTTATGGTTGAATAATTATCCAGAAATTACAGAATATAATATATTATAAATGATTTTCAAAACGCATAAAATAAAATTTAATAGTCGTATTTACAATTTTGTAGACTGTACCATGTAAGTCAATTACATAATGCTGTTTCAATTAAATAAGAAAAATATTCCCCTTTTTATTTAAAAGTCAAACATAAGAACTCACACTTCTGACAAGGTTAGTCAATTACAACATCGTTGTGACGTGACCTGACACTGTTCTAAAATCGGAAATCTGACAGGATCTCACTTATAAGCAACCATATTGTACGGATGTTAGTCGCTTTCTGTATGAAATACTTACTTTGTTTCAATTTTGTCCTTTAGACGTAAAGCCTTGGCAATAATATCTGCAGCTCTACCACTTCCACCAACTATAACTACAGGTATGCAATCAACTGTGTGACCTTCTGCGTCTGCACTGTTTTGACCAAGGGCTTGGTGTACCGTTTCTATTGTTCCATAGCCGCCTTCTACAACCACCAATACGACCGGTATGACAGTGTTCTCCTCCCTTGGGTTGTCGGCATCTGCAACAGAAAGTTCGTTTACGACTGACCGCACGAGCTTCATACGAACACTACAAACGTATTGTTTTAGATTAATACAAATTCTAATTTATTTCATATTTCTGAATAAACACTGCAAACTACAGCCTCTATTAAATGGCACTGACATATTAGAAGCGATACCGGCAGATAGTGACGATTAAAACCAGCCATGGCAATTATAGGAGAATGGAAGAGTTAAAGAAAAGTGAAAACATTTTCATTTGCATAACTTTTGTAAACCCTAGATAAAGTTATATTATGACACACACTTTATAATTATCCAGTTTGATAAAGACTGAAGAAATGAAATAACGAGACGCATTAAGATTTTCTTGTACGAATACATCTTCAAGTCTAAGACACAACTGTATAGGGTCTCATAAAAATTCGGGCTCGGCAGAGCGCTTTTCCCACCATTATAAAAGCCCTGTGAGTTTTCTTAAAATCAGTTGGTATTTTATAATAATAAAATAACAGTCACAAAAGATAAAAAGCCGTTCTCGCCAGTTTTATTAATAATGTTAGCAATTCAAACCTCTTACCAACGGTATCAAGTTCCCAACCATTATTTATTTGTATATATCGTTCCAACGTAGTCCGCAAATTAATATCTGGTGAATTAGACTCCGTAGTACCGTCAACTAAGATAAAGTGTGTGTGGTTACAATCAAGTGCCGGCACAAACCCATCGCCATCTTCTTCAGGATCTGTCAGGTCTCGTTTATGGTACTTGGTCGGCCAAAGGCCTTCGTTCGACTGTTTATCATCGTAAGAAAAGGGAATGCATTTGATATATAATGATCAGTGGTAATGCTTCCTCTAGAATACTTGTTATCAGAGCATGGAATAATGTTTGTTGCATATACTAGATAGAATTATTTTTTGTCTTTGCGATAAACACCCTGCTTCATAAATGCCAATCTGTCCATGGCGACTGTATACAATAAACATAACTAACTTATCTACTAAATAAAATAGAAAATTCCAAGAGATGAGTGTGCTCAGATGCTATAGATTGCTTTTTTCTTTTAAGACATCTGATAAGACACTTTTAACTGGTTTAAGGCGATACCGAATGATTCAAATTGCTAGGCACCGTTGCTATGGCAAACTTTATATATGAACTCGATGTTTTTGGAAGTGGTTTTTGAGATAAATTGTTCAGTGGAGCCTGCCCTCTATCGAGGGATGTGTTACCAAGGGTAGTAAAGGTCGACGCTGTTGATATGCAAATGAGATGACTTTTACTTTGAAACGTCTCAGCGTTCACAATATCTGCCTGAATTTGCCGAGATTTCACGATGGTAATCAGTGTTTAGTACTACATCGCCCCTAGCATGGAAATTTATGACCGTGAAAATTCATCGTGTTTTTGTATTCGGTTTTGTCTAGCGAGCAATTTTGGCGATCTTCTGCTGTTAAAAACACCCGTATCTCTCTAAGGGACTGGACACAAATTACAGGGGGGGGTGGGCCGGTGTTTTTTGGGGGTGGGTCGCCATTTTTCGCGCAAGCATTTTTGAAGGGTCATAAAATTTTGTGCAAGCCTATGGGGGAGGGTCACCTTTTTTCATGCATCAAAGCTGAAATTGCATGTGCACGTTATGGAATACTGAAAAAAGAAAAAATACTTCCTGGCACTTTCATTTTCTGCCATTACCATTTTCGGTGCGCCCTTCGGGCGCAAATTTCAGGTATAATAACAATGTATTGATGATCCAAGCAGCCACATTGATTTAAGTTGTCATGATTTCTACTTATTCAACACTATTGTGCATAACTGTCCCCTATAATAACTCTTTCAATAACAATTTGGGAGATTACTTATTTGACATCATTCTCCCATTGACAATACATTGGGTATAGGTCGGTGTCAAACGTTCATGTCGCTGTATGTACATTTTTTAATTTTTTGAGGACATTGACAGAATACAAACTGTTCAGAATAGTGCATAGTGTCATCAATAACAACTGGAAGCTTCAGGTCGAACAACTTTTGAATAACAATTTAGGATCAGATAACCTGTGAGTTATTTGTAGTTTCCTCATAGCCTACAATGTATAGTGAATCAACATTTTGGTGAAATTCCAAAATCAAATTTCTTGCACAACCATTGACTTGAAACCACTCTAGTCTAATCATGAATATTAATACTAATAATTAGGTGTACATAAATGCACAGGTTTACCAAGTTTTGTATTGGAAAAAAATTATTCATAGTTTCATAATAGACTGCCATGTATAGTGAATGGACATTTCAGTGAAATTCCAAAATCAAATTTCTTGCACACCCATTGACTTGAAACTACTCTAGTCTAATCATGAACATTAATACCAATAATCAAGTGTACATAAATGCACAGATTTTCCTATTTTTTTATTGGAAAAAAATTATTCATAGTTTCATCATAGACTGCCATGTATAGTGAATCGACATTTAAGTGATATGCCAAAATCAAATTTCTTGCACAACCATTGACTTGAAACCACTCTAGTCTATCATGAACATTAGTACCAATAATTCAGTGTACATAAATGCACAGATTTACCTATTTTTGTATTGGAAAAAAATTATTCATAGGGTTTCACCATAGACTGCCATGTATAGTGAATCAACATTTCGGTGAAATTCCAAAATCAAATTTCTTACACACACATGGACTTGTAACCACTCTAGTCTAATCAAGAACATAAATATCAATAATCAAGCATACATAAATACACAGATTTGCCAAGTTTTGTATTTAAAAAAATTATTCATAGTTTCGTCATAGACTACAATGTATAATGGATCTACATTTTATTCGAAATTCCAAAAACAAAGTTCTTGTACACAGATGCACGTGTTACCACCCTCTTCTAATCAAGCACAATTATGTCAATTATTCAGGGTCATATATACACAAATAGTGCATATTTTTAATTCTGAAAATTTTTTTTACAGTTTTGTCATAGACTCCCATGTATAGTGGATCAACATTTTATGCGAAATTCCAAAAACAAAGTTATTGTACACAGATGCACACTTTTACCACCCTCTTCTAATCAAGCACAATCATGTCAATTATTGAGGTCCATATATGCACAAATAGTGCAAATTTTTAATTCTGAAAATTTTTTGACAGTGTTGTCATAGACTCCCATGTATAGTTTTGTCATAGACTCCCATGTATAGTGGATCAACAATTTGACAGAAATTCCAAAATCAAATATCTTGTTCACAAAACAACCCATGCTAATCAAGTATATCTATATCAGTTATTAAACATCTGTATATGAACAGATATAGCTAGTTTTATACTGGAAAATACACGTTCGTAGTTTTCTTATAGTCGACTACATGTATAGTGAATCAACATTATCGATAAAATCTAAAAATGACATTTTTTGTACAGGCATGCACTTTTTACCTGCCACTTCAAGCAAAGTACATTTACATGAATTATCACACACATATGATTTGATATTTCTTGGACAACGCGTTATATTGGCCACATTTTGCCTTCCTTTCGGGAGGGCGACTTAAAAAGTATAGCAAGTCAGAAGGGGGTCTTTAACACATTGCGGGTTTTTTGGGGGGGTATTGAGTAACAGGGGAGGGTCCCTTATTTTCATGCACGGATAAGGGGGAGGGTCACTAATTTTTGTGCATGAACTTTTGAAGGGTCACTATTTTTTACGCAGCGGTTTTTCGAAAAACACCGGCCCACCCCCCCCTGTAATTAATGTCCAGTCCCTAAGTCGGTTGAATTTCGGCAATCGCATGCTTATCTTCATTTGTAGCTCGCTAACGAAGTTACCTGTAGATTTTTGTGTAGCTCCGTGGAAGTACAGGGAAGTTTATACGGTTTCTGTGTCAGTTTTGAGGCAAAATTACAGGTTTTGACAACATGGCGGCGGCGGGGACTTAGCGTCGTCGCGTCGTAGCTTGGATACGCGTCCAGTTCGCTGAGCTGAAGCGAATGTTTCACATGTGGCTTAGACGACGCACGTACCACAGGTCAGTTTCAATTCTATGCAGTATTTGCCATGTGATCTAATGTATGGCAGGTTTCCTCAAGAAAATTCGATGTGTAACTGAACGTCTGAATGCGAAGTATTGTGAGGACTTTCTAAAAATCGCAAACTCATGGATGTATCGCAGGCTGAGACATCTCAGACAACGCACGACCACAGTCCCTCTGTGGATAGAGGGACTGTGGTGGGGTCTACAAATGCAAGGCATTCCGGCAGAAGCGAGAGGTAAGTATCACATAATACCATGTATTTTTCTCTTAATATATGATGATTTAGTGAAAAGTAATGTGACAAGTTAAGGCGATGAATGGTTTGTTCACTATGATGATATTAGGGATAGTTTTCGTTATATCGATATTGTAAATTAATTGCCAGTAGTATGGCTGTATGGTTGTTGTAAAAAAAAATAGATTCCATGATCTCAGCATTGTAGCACTTCCACAAAGAAAACAGTGGAGTGTTCTGAACATTTAACTCTATGTTCTGAATGAGAGAATCATGCAGCAGTCAATGTAATCCCCGAGGGATCCCATCTCGGGCTATATGGGACAAATGTGGGGGATCAGACATTATTTCATGACATTATGCCCGAGGGGGTGAGGCAATTGCCTCAGATATTGATTCACTTGTCACTTCACAGACAAGCAGAAATATGCCCCAACCATTGGAGTGGGTGATTTACTTGTTTTAGGTGGGGGTATTCCAGATTGCCATGCCTCAGGGGGTTGGACATTTGACAGATTTCATGACTACTTTCCAAATCCCCACCATGCCCTGAGGTGGGGAGGGTGGGGTTGACATTGACAGTTGCATAACTGACATCAGTGAACCTTAGAGGCTATGAAGAAGACCATCATTACATCTGAATGTTAAAACTTTATAGATGAAACAATTTAAAATTGATATTATGAGCTTTAAAATGAAGTGTGATTACAGTTTGCTCTTATGCTAAATGGGGCAGCTGTTTGAACAAAAAATTTCTTCTGTTTGAAGCAACTGATTTGCAAAAAGCATATGCCAAATCTGTTGTGCAGTTTCCAGATATGCCTGAAAGTAACCAACCAAGGCAACAGTACTTTCCAAGTTTGCAAATTGTGATCTTATGGATGTGGATATTGTTTAATTTGGCTGAGATGGTGCCCCAACATATTTGACCTATTACTTTACCATAACTGTTTTACAGATATATGTACCAGGCAGTTTGTTCAGTTGGTGATGTATGGAAGACACTTTATAGAGTTGACTTGATAATCTTACATTATTAGGGGTAAGTTGCTGAGGTTTACTGAGTGAAAGTTGCATGTTTTCAGTATTTTTCTATGGCATATCAACAAGTTTCTTTTTTTCTTCAGTGTGAAAAACAGTCATTGTTGCACACAAAACTGACAGAAAACGCTTTACTGCAAGGTAAATCATTGTTAAAATTCAATAATCATTTATTACTAAAAATAAAAGTTAGTGATATATTGAAATATTCTACATATTTATAGAAATTAGGAGTTAAAGAAATAGATTTGTATTCTTTTTACTCTATTATTTACATAATTCCAATCTCATTTCCCACTTATCACACTACTAACTATCCCACCGCCCTTAATGTAACTCCTTGCTAATAATATACAGGTACACTATCACTCACAGCATGACCATACTTATCCTGTGAAACCAATCATTACCCCTATTATAATCCCTAACAATCTACCCTATAAAACAACACCCCATCCTACTGTGACCTTATCCATTCTATAAATTACTTAACACTAACCATCATTTTTGCCAATCCACCCCTTATAAAAAAAACTAAACGCACTATAACCCCTCACTCTTCACACATGTTTCCTTGTACTCCACCTTCATTGTTCACATTGTGACACCTACAATTTAAATAGCATTGTGGCCACTCACTGTCCATACCATCTCTGAAAATGTGAGCACATTGCATTACACCAATTTCTATTTTTTATTCCTTTTTCTGATAATGCGGTTTTGAAATTCTGCATATTCCCTGCATGCTGCTGATACAGAGTGTCTAAATCTTCATATGATATATGGTTTTGAATAAGCTTTAAAACAAGACATTTGCTCAAGCTGATGATATTGCGGCCATGCATGGTGTGATTTGCGAATTGCAGCTTTATATGCTTGCTCTCTTTATATATATCAAATTTCTGTCTCCACTCATTGACAACTCTGTCTGCAGACTTTACTTCCATACGGTTGAGATGGTTTCTAAAGGCTTGTTCCTTGAAAATGCTGATGAGCGCCTTTACATCTGCCAGAGCTCTGTGACCTGCAAAAAAAGATGCATGCACATTAAAACTACATGTACATGCAGATGCAATTGTTTTAGCTCTCCAAAGGGAATTGAACTTGGTCATAATGTTCTGTGTCTTTAACCAATTTTGATATTAGCAATGCATATACATGTTAATGACAATAATGAGATAAATTAAACAACCTGAACAAACAATATACAAATACCATTATAACTTTGACCGGGAAAGGCAAGTTTGAATAATGCTTCCTGTGATAGGCCTTGATTCTTCTCCAGAAATGGTGCTATCTTCTCACTTTTTAGCTATAATGAAACATAAATTGTACAGTTAATGTAGGAAGTGAAGATTAACTGATATATAAAAAATGAACATACAAATATTCTGTTTCTGTCATATGAAATTCAGTATTCCCTTACATATCAATATTAATATCATAAATATATATTTTAAACTATTTCAGTTAGGTTAATGTGATATGGTCATGCTTGATAAAAGTGATGTGATAGTTACCTTACGACAGAGTTGTAAAGTGTCGGCAAATTGCAGCTTGATAGCGTTCATTTCCTCTACATAGTGATCAAGTAGACCTCGGACATGTAACTCATGGAGAAGTATAGGAAAGTCATACACACACCCATTGTGAGCAACAAGTGCTGAAAATAATATCAACAGGTTGATCTTAATGTGATAAAAATAATATAATTGGTATTATTCTAATCCAATTTCTTGACATTCAGCAATCATCAGCAGATTTAGCAGTGTCTCTAATTTGTATTATACTATCTTTCAGGTGTCAAAACATACACGCCATGCTTTGATATTTACAAAAGCAGTATCATTTATATTATCTATGATGGAAAAATCCAAGTGTATAAACAAGGTAAGTTAAATTGTTAAAATAAATCAAGTCTTCATGCATGGTAAATGTTGGTTTTTCTTTGCAATAAAAAAACAACCTTTTACCATGCATGGGGACTTGAGTTATTTTAACAAACCCAAGTTTTCTATTCTTCAAGTCTGTTTTATTTCCATGTAGACTGACAATAGTTCAACTGATCCTCACAACTTCAACAAACTACAATTTGTTAGCTTTGCATTAGTAACAGTTTAAGCAATAAACCACACCAGGGACAGGTTATACCAGAAACCATGAGATAATGATTGTCACCAGTTCACAAAATTATATACATAATCAATAGTGAGTGCATGTATGCAGTTAACTGCTCAAAATTGATTGATATATTCATTGCATAGGTGGTTAATATCACTATCATATTTTTTAGCTCCCATAGCCATATGTATATATGGCAATGGAAGCTATTCTTATAGGCTGGGGAAATGTCTGTATGTCTGTATGTCTGTACGTCTGTATGTCTGTATGTCTGTATGTCTGTATGTCTGTCCGTCAACATCAAAACTCCAAAACCGCTGTACATTTTATCTTGATATTTGGTGTGTACATGGATGATGGGCTGTAGATGAGATTTTGTTCAAATGAAGTTGTCATTGCCAAAAATATGCAAATTAAGTGAAAAAATGTAAAAACAGTCAAAATTGAAAAAACTCAATAACCACTGAGCAGATTACATGAAAAATTAGCATGTAAGTACTTTTGGCTGACATGAAATGATTGTGCACATCTTGGGTCAGTATCTTGGACTTGCTATTTTTCATGAATTTTTTTGTAATTTTCTCCCATTTTTGGTCAAAAAATCTCCTGCTCTGAAACCACAAGTCCGATTGATTTGAAACTTGGTATGGAAGTGCATAGGAGTGACCTTTCCCAAATTTGGGCAAATCGTGGTGAAATTTGCATATTTTTAGTTTACACGTCCATAGACTCCCATGTATAAGGCAGATCTCCATAGACTCCCATGTATAAGGCCACGAAAAATAAAAATTTAGTTTCTCATCGTATTCATATTGCAAAAAGGATGCAGTGACACAATTTTTAGTCCCCACAGATGAAGTCCAGTGAGCTTATAGATTGGGTCATGTCCGTCTGTTCGTCCATCCGTAAGTCCATCCGTTCACGCATATATCTCGGATATTTTGACAAAATGTCATGTGACCTTGATGACCTTTGATCTCAAATATACATATTTGTCCATAACTCAGTAACCACAAGTGCTACAGCCTTCATGTATGGTATGATGGGACACCTTATGACGCAACATATTGTACCTCATTAATTATGTGCATATCTAATTTTGAGCGAGCCAATAGAGCTAGAGGTCTGATTTTTGGTATATAGGGATAACTTAGCAAAACAATTTTTTTTGACAAAATGTCACGTGACCTCGGTGACCTTTGACCTCAAATATACATATTTGTCCATAACTCAGTAACCACAAGTGCTACAGCCTTCATGTATGGTATGATGGGACACCTTATGACGCCACATATTGTACCTCATTAATTATGCACATATCTAATTTAGAGCGAGCCAATAGAGCTAGAGGTCTGATTTTTGGTATATAGGGATAACTTAGCAATACAATCTTTTTGACAAAATGTCACGTGACCTCGATGACCTTTGACCTCAAATATACATATTTGTCCATAACTCAGTAACCACAAGTGCTACACCCTTCATGTATGGTATGATGGGACAGCTTATGACGCCACATATCGTACCTCATTAATTATGCACATATCTAATTTTGAGCGAGCCAATAGAGCTAGAGGTCTGATTTTTGGTATGTAGGGATAACTTAGCAAAACAATTTTTTGACAAAATGTCACGTGACCTCGGTGACCTTTGACCTCAAATATACATATTTTTCCATAACTCGGTAACCACAAGTGCTACACCCTTCATGTTTGGTATGATTGGACACCTTATGACGCCACATACTGTACCTTAATAATTATGCGCATATCTCATTCTGAGCGAGCCAATAGAGCTGGATGTCTGATTTTTGGTATATAGGGATAACTATAGGAGAGAAATTATTTGACCAAATGTCATGTGACCTCGATGACCTTTTACCTAAAATATATGTTTATGTCAATAAATAAGTGTTATGTCCTTTGTATTTAGTAGGATGGGAGACCTTATGACAACACACGCTTTACTCATTAATAATGTACACATCTAATTCTGGGCAAGCGAATAGAGCTAGAGATCTGATTTTTGGCATATAGGGATTAATTAGCAATATAATTTTTTTTTTCAAAATGTCATGTGACCTCGATGACCTTTGACCTTGATTATACATATATATGCATATTTCAGTAACCACAAGCTCTATACCCTCCAATTTTGATAGGATATTAGACCTTAAGATGTCACATCTTGTACCTCATTTATAATGCGCATATGTATTTCTTGGCTGGCCAATACTGCTAGAGGTCTGATCTTTTTCCGATTTAGAACCATAACTTAGACATGCCACATGTGTTTCAAATTGGGAACAACGACATAGACCTATGTGCCCATAGATCTCAACATATACACTCCAGTGATACTTCTTAATGACCATATTTTCTTGCCCCATCAAGACTAATACTCCTATTACAAGTGGGGACTATGTCATTGTAAATGACTTGTTGAGTTAATGGTTGTATCACAGTATTCGATATATCTCATTCTGTATTTTTTCCATTTTATATTCTGAATAATTACATTAAACATATTTCACTGTCTCCAGTACATTTCATTTAAGTATTTTCACTTCATGCACTTTATCCCTTTCACACATGTTCAAATATCTGACCAGAGAACAAACACTAAATAGTCCAGGATGGGAGCTACAGTGTCATTGACGCTATTTTTTGTTTTTACCTTCATGTGTAAACTGATCAGGTTGCTGATTTTGTCATAAATATCTCTTATAATACTACAACCTATATAGCCTGTCCCTGTGTTATCTCAACATTATTGTTATTTTTGTTGTGATTGACAAGATACAAATGCACATTGTCCAGAAGTGTAGAAATGACATGACTGTTGAATAACACAAACTATAGGTGATACACCACACCAGCATAATGATGACACAAAAACAGCCATCTGATTGATTAAGAAGGGACAACTTACTATGCATATAATGTAGCACAATTAGTACACATATTAACTTTAAGCTAGAGAAAATTCCCATTTTGAAATTTTACATCAGAATTTCAATATATTATGACACTATAGCAATAAACCACCTCAACATCAGGCATTCCAATCAGTTTTGACCATTTAATTTCATATATGCACTCAAAATCACTAGTATATATGTCATGAACTGAAAGGAATCTCATGGAATATCTCTATCACTAGGGTGGAATTTTGTTTAAATATCATTCACCTGTATGCAAATGGTAACAAAACTTCTTGATGTGGAAACTATATATTCACATGTCTTTCATTCATTGCCACTATCTGTTCCTATGCCAAAATACTTTTTATAACTGGGTATACTAAAAGTAGATTTCAACATTTCTGTCACTTATAAATATTAATATCATTGAGCAATACATATGTTATCATTTAATTAGTTAATACTTACTTGGTGAGTAACTCAAGCCTGTTTGTCTCTCAGCATCAGTTATGGAATCTTTGAGCCATTGCATAAAAGCTGACATCACAGTTGACAATTTTGGTTTCCCTGTCAACATAGCTGGAGTTATACCAGTCTTTTGTTGTGCTAAGTGAGAGGATATATATATATTCATTATGCACTTATACCAGTCTTTTGTTGTGTTAAGTGAGAGGATATATATATTCATTATACACTTATCAATTTTGATACCTATCAATGAAATTAAAGCGTTACAAAACAACAGATTTTGTTTACTTATCCTGGGCATAGAGTCCCCAGCCCTATTGATCATGCAAGCAAAAATTTTGAGGTCACATGCCACAACAGAATATACAGATCTTTTGTCATATTGTCATCCATTAAAACTAATGTAGAACATATGTAGGTCTAAAGCTATATTGCAATGTTCTTGTGATGTTTATATTTCTTTATCAAACTGATATGTGATTACAATTACTAATTACACTTTCTTCAAGTCAAGTCATCACTGAATACTCTGAATATTCACCCTTTGTATTAATTCTTGCAGATGTATGGATCAGTTGACTGAACTCCATGTTGCCTGTGAACAGTTTGGCAGCTACTTCAACTATACTATCTGAGTAGGTATTCAATCCTGTTGTCTCGCAATCATAGAATATATAGAATGGTGTAGCTGTTTCTGCAACATCAGGTGAAGACGTGCAATCTCTTTCACCCTGAACTGTGTCCTGTGATTCATTGCACATATCTTCTGAGTGCCTGTCTGTCTCCTCTTCCTCCACTCCCTTTCCATTCCCAACATACTCCACCACTGTCATTCCTGTCTTCCTGACATTCTCCATCCTCTTTTTCTGTGACGTAAGCTTTTTATGATGCTCTTTTCTTTGGGTGGCCCTGCATAAGACAGATAAATTCCTCTGAAATTCAATGGCTTTTTATTGTGGGATATATCTTAAATATTATACCTTTTTCCATCAGCTATCTTTTGTAACCCCTTTATGTTAATACTACAAACAACAACAAAGTTGTTTGAGTTTCTTAGCAACAGTGTCCAATGCCAAACATACCTTATTTAGAACAAAAATGCAACCTGCAACAGCCATATTGAGTCAGATGTACCTTTGTTTTGCAACTTCTGGTCGCTTGTTTTCATTTAATCTCCTCATCCATTCTTTTTGTTCTTCCAGAATGGAACTGACAGCATGATCCGGTACTGCAATTTCCATTTCCATAAAGACAAGGAGTTTCCAGATAGGACCAATGTTCTGAATAAAATTGAAATTTGAAATAAATATCCATGTTAAAAGAATGCATAAAATGAAATTTTCCACACAATAGTTTCCAATCAGCTTGACATTTTCATAAATTTTGATTATCTCGTATAATCAAATTTGATGATTATCTGACCATGTTTTGTAGTGCACTGTGGGTAGAAAACTATTATTTGAATGTGTTTAGATAAAGCCTGTCAATATGAAAAAAAAACTGACATCAAAATAAAGAAATTTGTGATTTCAAGATTACATGTGCTAAATATTAAATAAAAAAATGATTTCACAATAAATGAATTAGTATTCTATTAAAATAACCTTGTGAAGTATTGCCATATCAGTTTTAAGACAGTAGTGTGTATGTCCTAAGTTGATGCGCTTGTCCCTGTATCTGAGAGCTGCACCATGAAAGGCCTCACACACATTGGTGGTAAATCTGCCAGCAGGATTCACATACTCTTCAGGATGACTTGCCATTTTCTGAAGTAGGTCCCTGAATGCAGTTAACTGGATAGTGCATGTTATTCTGTGCAGTGTCGTATAGGGCCTTCCGTCTTTCTCCTATATTTACACAATGTATAAATGAAAGTGAGTAAAGGCATCAAATCAATCCTTTTGACTTTATCTGACAGGCCCTAGTTTGATAGTTCTCTGAAAACAATGTACAGGCAATCATAATTGCTCAGTGAAAATGGGTATGGGCCCTTTCTACATCAGGAGAGGAGAAAACGCATCAATGAATGTGGATGTGTGGACTGATATTGGATATTTGTTAATTTTAGTGTGCCCTTTAACTAAAAAGATCTCAAGAAACTTCTGAGTCAATTGAAAAGTTGTTGAAATTGTGTCACAATGTATAATTTCAATTTCCTATTCAACTGAAAATTTTCTTGCGTCACAGAGAATATTCATGAGTCAATGAGTTATGGCTGGCCAAATAGGCTTACAGGGCACACCGTGTGCATGTGTGTATATATATATATATATATATATATATATATATATATATAATATATATATATATATATATATATATATATATACATGCACACGGTATATATATATATATATGCATATATATACATGCACACGGTATGTATATATATATATATATATATATATATATATATATATATATATATATATATATATATATATATATATATAGTAAACATTGATAACAAGTAGAAAACACGACTTAGGCGTTACTCAGAGTTTCACGCTACATATATTCTCTGTAGTGATCTTCAGATGTTTGGTTCAACTCAAGTTATCTTCAAATGTTTCTGTTGCTTATATATATATATATATATATATATATATATATATATATATATATATATATATATATATATATATATATATATATATATACTTACAGTATATATGCTGACAGTATATATATATATATATATATATATATATATATATAATATATATATAATATATAGTCAGTATCACAAAATACACACAGGGTAGATGTGTAAAGATGTGTTTACATTCTACATTACATGACCGTACCTTGGCATGAAATTTGCACCACTCACTTGAGTGATTATCAGCGTAATGTTCACCAAAATTAAGGAGAGCAGCTGCAAAGTTGTCCATGCTGTCATCCCCATCAGTTATTTCAGTGCTGCTCACCAGATTATTCAAAGACCGCTTCATACTCGCAATTGTGTCATCTGTAAGTCTTTGACATTTCCGTTTCACCTTGCACTGTAATCATAATGTAAATATAAGATAATTTAAGGTAATTTTATCAAACGAATAATCTGTCATGGGTACTGAAGAGAAGATTCAATCTCTTTGTGATACATTATCAACTGTTCTGCTCTGCCCTGGTGTAATGTGTTTTTATAACTGTACAAGTTACTTCAATGTTTGATGCACTCACAACAATGAAAATTAGATGTGGTGGTCTAATATTTGTCAAATATTATGAAAGACGATCCTACCTGACATTTAAGTTCTTTCAGTTTAAGAAGCTCACCATGAAAAGTCTTGATAACATGATTGTTACAGAAAGTAATTTCTGTTTCAGGAAATACTTCCAACAGTATTTTGGTCAATGCACAATCTTTGTCCAGTATGGCCCGGGATATAATTATGTCTGCATCTTTGACATTTTTACAAATTTCAGCAAACATATCCCCCTCTGCACCAGCACTGGTACCTTCCCAGTTATGGTCTTGCCCTGTTTTTGTCCTGTGTGATCGGAAGGCGATCTTTCCAGTCTGGAAGTCATGTAAAGTGAAGGAAGAGTTGTTTGCCTGTTTCCTCGAACCAAAGAAACCATCACCCGCACACTCCCAACTGTTAGCATCTCCTCTTTCCCTAATATGTCGCTGAATTTGCCCACAACTCCAATCAGTTAAGGATTTAACAGTGGGATACATCCATTTTATGATATTATTGTATGTGTTATCTGTATAATGGGACAAGCCAAGAGTGTTTAATATGGTATCATAGTCGGTAAAATACTTGCCATTCATAAGAAAACTCATTGCAAGGAAAGTAGGAGAATACAGGCGTTTGTTTGTAGAACTGGATGGTATTTTACGTGTATCATTATCAAAATTAAAAGAAAATTTACAAGAGGAGCAAACAAAGATCAAGGAGTCAACACCAGAAAAAGATGAAGAAGATCTACATGAAACTGTGAATTTATGGCAAATGCGACAGGGAGTGTGGCGAGACAAATTTGATAATGCTATCTGTGGTTGTGAGGAACAGGGAGTCCCCTGTAGACAAACGTCGCGTAGAACCATCCAGCTGATGTTTCAACGATGCTAAAATGCTGACAATATTGCCCGTTAATGAATCTTTGGGCTGGTTTACACTGGATGAGGCTGCGTTTTCCACGATGTCAAAGACCTGTGACGTTAACTTGTCAGGTTCAGACAGTACTGTGGGCACCCGGGCATCCTCAATGTCAATAGTGTCACATTGCACCAGTGCACCTACATTGAATGTAAAAATGAATTTGTCAAGTTGACATAACATATGTTTGAGTTTCTGCAGGAAAATACTGAAAAATACTCTACAAATCTATTTGCTGTTATTTTTTTTACCTACTGATTTGTATTGCTTTTTCGAGGTTCATATGTATGGCGATATTTACCTTTCCTTAGGGTAAAGAGTGTCAATATAAAGTATTGAATAGACATTTTATAGTGTTTTTCACCAAATATCATTTATTTCAGTGGAAAAATACCGCAAATACTCAACAAATCACAAGAGTGCACATATTCCGATATTTTTTAGATGCCTTAACAATGAAGGAAAAAAAATAGATTTTTTCGGAAAAAAGTAAAATTTATGGAAAGTATCGCTTACCGGTTGCGGTGTCGTCTGCAAACCCGGAAGTGCCGCCGGCAGTAGCGGCCGATCGAGGTGTTTTGGCAGGTGTCCATCGGACAGATGCAGCCAATGTTGCACGCCGTTTACGCTTTGTTGGCTTACCCATTGCTGGAGGCACGGTTTTTGAAAGTTTCGGCGAAAAAATAAACGCTTTCTCAAAATTTTCAATGCGTGAGCGAAGAGAGGTGCAGCAGTACGCTATCAGAAAGTTCAATGACTCTACAATGTTTACGTTTGTATCTCCCGCTTTGCGCAGGCGTAGAAGATTTGTTTTATGCTAATATTGGTTCAAAGGTCATTGGTTGCTATAAATCGAACGTCGATCGCGTCGACGCGTTGAATCCTTCGGTATCGCCTTAACAGTATTTTCGTAATCGTTATCAAAAAAACGTGTGACTATGTAATTTCTGCTTTTCCGTTAGCTGTGTTGAAAAGTTGCCATTTGCCTTAGAAGTACAGTGCATAATGTAAAATCTGCAATGTTGTCCTCCGGAAATAAACGTTACCAAAAATTGAGTGTTGCACTGATACGGAACTAGGCGCATTAAACAGTAGACACACTTCCGTGGTTTACAGTATATAAAGGGAACCAATGTTTTGCAAACAGACAAAAAGTAATAACGTACTAAAATGTTTAAATTTGTGTCACTTTTAGTAGTTTGTACCTCCTTGTAACGTTCGAACGTAGTTTGATATTTGGAGATTTTACGTACTGAAAAATTAGTCAAAGCCTCTTTATTGTTGGTAGTATTCCAGTCAGCGATGCCCAAAGCGACTACTTTTTTCTGCTTTTCTTCTGTCAATCGACTTTCTTCCATTACCGCTTTGCCTAGCTTTTGCATCAACCCGGCCGCGGATCCGCCAGTTATTATCCATGCATCTAATGAAGAGAATGACGGTGTTCACAACAATAATCATGACTACGTAAGAAAAAATAGGTTATATTCTAATTTCTGTGACACTTCGTGCTACGGGGGTTCATATGGGTGTCTGACTGTACATATTGTTTTACATTGTACATTTTCAGACAGGAGGCATACATTCTTGGTTGTGAGTAAGAAACAAAAATCATTGTGCTCTTTCAGAAATAAGTTTAACATAAGCTGTTCTTCAGAGACGAAGTAATGAAAGGTTGCCAACATTTAGTTGTCCAGAAACATTGTCTATCGTGTAAAGGGATACAACTTCACCGATGGACATTTTTTTCACCGTTAACAAGTAACATACTTCAAGAAATAACAGAAGCAGTTAACCTGTATCAATAGCAGCTTTCACCAATCCTTGGTTGAATAGTATTTCCAATCTGTCTTCATTCCAACCGACGAAGTGTTCTGCGCCACCACTTAGAGAAATAATCATTTTTGGTCTAGGAATTCCCCACTCTTCAATCATAAGCTTCCAAATGATTTCAACGTCTGTGTCTTCAGCCACGCGGATGTACTATAATAAGACAAGGCGTATAATCCGTTTTGTATGATAACCTCTCTAAGAAATGGCTGGTAGAAATAACGAGTTGATTCATTATTGTGTTAACTTAGTCCATTGATCACTTTAATAATGCCACGTGTGCTTGAAAGTATCCATAAACAACGAATTGTAAATTAGGTTAACGCTATTTTTCACATATTGTAGCTGGGTATTCCATGACTGTACACTATCATGCATCGATAGCATGGTAAATGTTGTCCAGTTTGATGACTAAAGAGAAGGCACTAAAAGAGTCAATAAGAGTAACATGCAATTATTGGAACTAATTCTTTTAGGATAATAGAACATGATAATTTTGTAAGAAAATCCGATCTGTCCCAGAACGTTAGTATCGATAAAGAAAGCTACAGTAATCATCAATAAATGATTTCATTGTCGAAATAAATTTACTTTTTTTTAAAGTCCCCGACAATCAATACTCCGGCATAACTGAAAACGGAAATGCAATGATGATTGTCTATTCATGATTTAAGGTGCCACTCGTTTCCTAGAGATTGTTATGTTATAACATAAGGTAGAGGATTATCACTTTCATTTTAATCAGTGACAAACTTTTAATCTTTAGCATGTCCAATTCCTCACCTACTATTGGTGAACAATACTTTTACATTTTATATGAAGACATAACATTCGTCATTTGCTCCACTTACATAATTAGAACAACTTACCGGTGCTGTCTTGTTTTCAAAATTGTCAAACCCTTCAAATTCGATCTCTCCGAACGAATTCGCGTCTTCTTTACCATCGGCTGTTCTTTGCTTGATATCATGATCTCTGATGAATTTTGAAATTTTCTTGATTGACAGAAATAAAAGACCGACAAAAATATCAAACGTTAAGTGTAAGTGTAAGGAATTCTTGGACGATGACGATAGCCTAGTACATTCAGCTTAACAGTAAACTAGGCAAAATGCTTGATATGCAACAATATATAGACATATACTGATTTTGTACATTTGTCAAATAAGTTAAGTATACGTATACTAATAAAATGCATAAGTATAGTGTACACTTGGTGTGCAAGGATCTGCATTATGTAGACTCTTGTTCTGCATAGACAGGCACTAGGTATATCTACGTATTGATGTGTTCCATATACAATTTCAGTATACGTCTATGCTGTTTTATATGATAATCCAAATGAACCGTGGTCATGTTTACTTTGTTCTCCTCCAAATTTCAATGATTCAATCTTTGATGATGAAGATTAGGAGGTAATTCATACTTCATTCGCAATGCCTGAAGATGATCAATTTACAAATATTATTCTCCATCACGAAGAAAACGCAGAAAATTTGGATATTAATAAGACACTCTACGATTTCTTCCATAAAAGAGGTGTCCATATATCATCCATTTGAATGCTCGTAGTATTCTACCAAAATTAGACGAGATAAAAATACTGGCTAAAAATACCAAAGCAGCTATAATCGGAATTTCGGAAACATGGTTGGATTACTCGATCTCTGATAAAGAAATTAGTATACCTGGTTATACACTGGAGAGAAACGATCGTTATCGGGAAGGTGGCGGTGTTTGTTTATATATAAGATCAAACCTTGCTGTTAAAAGAAGAATCGATCTGCAAAGTGATAATGTCAAGGCACTTTTGATTGATCTTATATTGCCAAAAACGAAACCGATTTTGATTGGTGTGTTATAGACCACCAAAAATTAACAATTTCTTCCATTTACTAGAAGATCTTTTATTGCAAGTAGATTGGTGTCAGGAACAAGAAACAATAACCATAGACGACTTAGATTGTACTGTTAAGAAACCAAATGAAACTACTCTTCTTAATAATTTCAATAATTTTTGCCTGATTTTGATTTGGAGCAAATAATAACTGATCACACTAGAGTTACTGCCGAGAGTTTGACAATCATCGATCTAATCCTGAATTCAGACAATGATAAAATATGTAAGTCTGGTGTTTACCAGTTGGGATAAGTGACCATCACGTCAAGTATTTTACGAGGAAGGTCTGTAAAGGCTATATCGGTTCTCATAACACTGTCAATATAAGATCGATAAAAGGATATTCAGCTGATCTATTTCAATCAATGCTCAAGAGATAAACTGGTTTCACTGTGACCAAGCTAATGATGCCTGGAATAAATTTAAGACCTTGTTTGTGGGAGTGTTAGATAAAATTGCACCAATTAAAAAGGTGCGAATTAGAGGGAACTAGAGAAAAAGATAAAATTCTTCCACAAATGAAGTCCATTAGTAATAAATCCGTGTTATTTCAATTTAGAAAAGCTAAGGACAAGTCACTAGGTTGGTTACGAATGCAAATCCGATTATTTCAAATCAAAACTCATCGACTGTCGGAATTACAGTAAACATATTTGGAAAACTTTAAAAAAATTAGGGATGCCTTTAAAAAAATCAGGTACAATTTCCATTAACATTGGCTTGGTCACAGACGACGGTCTTTCCTTTGATGAGCATAAGGTCTCAATGAGATTTAATGACCTTTTCTGTAATATATCTTCGACATTGTTGACAAATTACCATCAATATCCGGTAAATGTGGTTCTGATAAATTGAACCGTTATATAACAACAAAGGTGTCCAAGAAAATTATTTTCAATTGTCCGTGGTTGATGAATCTGAGGTTTTGAAACATGTTTCAGCTATCGACGTTCACAAAGCGACTGGTTTAGACAGTATTTGTGCAAGATTCCTCAAAGACGGTGCAGAAGTTATCGCAACGCCCCTAACGCATATTATCATTTTTTTCCATTCACCACTGTTCTCTTCCTGCAGAGTTTAAATGTGCAAGAGCGGTGCCCGTCCACAAGATAGGTGACAAAACTTTCGAGGGAAACTATAGGCCGGTGTCAGTTCTATCAGTAGTCTCAAAGGTTTTAGAGAGTGTTGTTTATGATCAACTAGAAACATATATCAATTTCAGAACAATTTGTTGTATGATTTCCAATCAGGTTTTAGACCGGCTTATTCCACAGATACTTGCCTAATTAACATCACAGATTACATCAAAGGTCAAATTGACCGGGAAATATGACAGGAATGGTTCTCTTTGATATACAAAGGGCATTTGACACCGTTGACCACGTCATCTTGTTACGTAAATTGAAAGCTTTGGGCTTTACAAAAGGGGCTGTTGACTGTTTTAAATCATATTTGACAGGTAGTCAACAGCTGGTTAGTGTGAATGGGTGTACTTCCTCATTGAACCACATCAATGGCGGAGTTCCAAAGGGATTGATATTAGGTACGCTGCTGTTTTAAATTTATGTAAGTGACATGAGTTCAGCTGTTGGTTGTAAATTCTCTCTCTGTGCCGACGATTCTGCATTACTTGTATCGGATACAAATGTTTATGAAATACAGAATAGTTTAAGTTCTGAACTGGAAAATTTAAATGAGTGGTTGATAGATAATAAGTTAACATTGCATCTTGGTAAGACCAAATCAATATTGTTTTGGTTTAGCCATGAATTGTTAAGAAGTTCTCAACTCGTTATAACGTGTAATGGCACTAACATCGTTACCTGGTATGTTATCAATTATTTAGGAGCTGATTGAGATCAAAGTTATAGGGTGAAAGTATGGCTTGGCAGGTGATACATAAGGCGAATTCCAAATTAAAATTTCTTTACCGTTTAAGTACTTATTTGGATACGGACTCAAGAAAACTCCTGGCAAATGCCTCAATAAATTGTTTATTTGAATATGCAAGTGCCTACTGGTATCTTGGGCTAAAACATACACTAAACATCATCTGCAAACTACACAAAATAAAATCATTCGATTTGTACTGGGGTTGCATTCACGAACACATATTGATGGTTCTCACTTTTAAAAAACTAGGGTGGTTCCCGGTAGATAAAAGAGTTGCATTGCTAAAATTAAATTTTATGTATAGGACTATTCATGGGAAAGGCCCTTCTTATCTTTCAACTTCCTTCTTATGAAAAGAAAGTTCACAATCACAATATTCGCCATAGTGATTTGATCATTTACATTCCACTCGGCGCAATTTTTTTCAAACTGGCTTTCACTATTCTGCATCGAAATTGTAGAATCACTTGCCATGTAATAAACGGCAGAATTCATCAAACTATTTTTAAACGTTTGCTGAAAAGGCATTTTTACAGTGAATTTGTATATTATAATGGTTGCAGAATTTGTATGTCAAAATGTATATATTCAATGTGAGATCAGTTTGCCAGTGTTGTTTTATTAAATATCCGGCAGCAGGGATTTCGTTTAGGTTTTTCATTTTTGTACGGTTTTTTGTAACTCTATTTTGTGACATCTATGTTATGTTGTCTATAGGCCGGTATCAGTTCTATCAGTTGTCTCAAAGGTTTTAGAGAGTGTTGCTTATATCAACTGGAAACATATATATCAACTTCAGAACAATGTTAGGTTGTCTAGTCTTAGTTAAATTGGACCACAGTGGAAATAAGTCCACGGACTTTTCTGTGTTATCCATGCACAAATATTTCCTTGTCAGTGTACTTTGTAGGTCTGTTTTTTATATATTTTTGTCATTTGTGCTAAATAAAGAAATAAAAATAAAATAAAAATAAAACTATATACGAAACGTAAACAACTAATGTTGTGCTTCATATACATCAATACAAGTAAATATTCTAAACATATATCAAGCCTTTTCCCAGCACTTAATATTGAAGATATTAGTGCCCACTTTAATCTAAAATACGAATACATAGAGGAGAGGTGATTAAACATATTTTAAATTACTTTAATGATAAGAAGTCAATTTAGTGGATCGAAAACGGTAGACTTTACAGCTGTTTGGATTCGCAAAAGCACAAGTTCATATGCCTGAGATTTTTATTCAGATGTTTTGAGTTTGTGTTGCCATTGTCATCTTGCTGCCTTTCTTCTTCACCTCTTTGACCAATTTACTACACTTAGATAGCTGTGCGCAATGCAAAATAACCTAAACTTTGAGAGATTTGAATAATAATGATGATCAATCTTTCTGAACAAATTATGTTTTTTTTCTTTGAATTATACAAGTTGTAAAATTACCTGCTTTACATAGAATATATACTTTATTAAATTGAAATTTTGAATAAAAAGCAATTAACCATATGAAACAGATTTAAATATACTAACTGACCATTCCATGATGAAAATCGTTGTCTTATCAACAGATTTTCGTCTTACATGAATATCAAACACAAATTTGTCATTTGCTTATATAAACCAAACATAATTCGAAGTGACAACCAAGTAAGAGAGGCAGGTAATCAATATATTATAGCCAAAACAAAGGACTATGTGTCCTCGAAGTATGAAACCATTTGCAATCCTAAAGTCGAACAAACGGTCACCTACACTCGAGCATTCATTCCCCTTTGGGATTGGACAGAAATTACGGGCGGGGGCAGCGTGTTTTGGGGCTGGTCGCTATTTCCTTCGCAAGCTCTTCTGAAAGGTCATGAATTTTTAAATTTTGTCTCATGTCCATGAACCAAACTCCTCTTGAACTACATGAGATATAAGAGCTATCACACTCACTGCGGGTATGCCGTGAGTGACACAGTCCGTAGGCAGCAGCAAGGCATTAGCTGTATTAACTTTGTATTTTACAATATTTTTGTTCAGTTAATACAACTGCATTCTTGTCATACTCCCCATAGCTTGTTGAATCGTCCAGTATTCAGTTTGCCGACACGTACATTGAATTTGTATCATTGCCAAATAACTTTCAATAATTAAATTGTCACCAATATTTAGACAAACAGGCTTTGTTGAACAACTAAATATTGTTTTTCAATATATGCTGTAGTGATACACCGAGAAACTGTATCTAATACATTGTAGCGAAATATGGACAACAAATTATCAACAGTTTCAGCTCCTGCATCATTACTAGATATTGTTTTTTTCCGAAAATTTAATGGCATTCATACTTTTAAGATGTTTTCGAGATTAAAGTTATAAAATGCGAAAAATGGTTTTAGGTTTTGTTCAATCATAACTAACATTAGAACCATTGCAGACATCAACATGTTGGGAGCCAAAACATTTTCAGGTCCCCTCATATATGCAGACAAAAGCATTCAAACCCCCTCCCCGACCTACCCAAGAATAGTCGAATCCCCCTGAATACCTCAAGCCCCCCTCACTACTTTTAGTGAATGCGGCCTGACAACAAGATGAAAATAGAGGGCGTGTATATTCATTAGGCGTTCAGTTTATTTAATTGATGGGCGAGACACGTGTAATTGTTTTCCCCATGCGCAGCAAATCTACGGTATGATATTAGTTTGGTGCAAAAAGAGTGTTAAAGAACCTACGATGTCTTGAATGTTCTGAGATCTGACAGATTTCGGCATCATGCATGAAAATGAAAAGTACCTGCCGTCAGATATGAATTGTAATATTGTACCAACACTATTCGCTTACCTCCTGGTAAGCTTCCAGAGCTGACGGTACAACTAATGGTATCTGTACTTCTTGATACCTTCCAGCAGTGGGTCCCTCACTACTGTGTGCCATGTCTGTTTCCGACTGTTCCACGCGGTAATATCTCAGGCCTCTCTTCTATGTACATGCGGATTTTATTTCTACTTGCGATCTCAACAGTCCGATTCTGAAATGAATAGTGCCAAAATTGTGACATGCCATAAACTCATTTCAAGGGTTTCCTTTACCTTCTGAATTTATTTCTTACCACATATCTGAGATACGATTGGAACTATTAGGAAAATTTGATCTTCATATTTTTCAATTTTTTCAAACGTGTTAGGTGTCCTATAGCGGAATGTTGCAACACTACAAATTACTCATAAAAACAAGTGTGTAACCTAAAAAGGAAAGCTGATGAGTTTACATTTACAGATTAAACCAATATTACTTCGTCATCCAATTATCACAAATTAGTGCCAATCGTGTTTTGAGTAAAAGTTGGATGAAACAACTCATTTTTCATTGCGACAGATGACTGGTGGTCTTTTGAAGCATTGCCACCGGTTATTTCAAACCCCGACACTGATAATTGCTCCAAGAATCGATATCTGTAACAGGATTCACCAACTTCAGCACAGTACTTCCAAAGTAAAATCACTGATTACAAAATTTTATGTAATATGCAAATGAGCTGTTTATTATCATGCCATTGCTCAGTGCATCATGGGAATGGATATCTATCAAATCAACGGCTGTAGCACGTTTAATCAAATGTAATGCTGTAATTGCAGAGTTCAATCACTAATAACAAAGTTCATGAAATGTGCTAATGAACCTTTTAATGGACATGCCAAGTAAGGCTGCCAGGAATTGACCGTGCAGAGACCCTTTCGTCCTTGAAAATCACGGGTGAGCGTTGTAGTGTTTCAACACCGTCTCACATCTGCTCACTTCCATCAAGTAACATCCTTGAGTCAATATACCGACTTGACAATCACATTCCAAAGATTAAGCATCCATGACGTGATATGTTACAGTCCTTATTGTTAGACAATAAAGTAATCAGTTCTAGTTTAGACATCAAGCCTGCAACAGTGTCTGTCCCTGTGTCCACACACCTCACACACAGACACATCACAAGCGTCTTATTTGATATGCATTTATGCAAGGATTTACCATGACATGGTTGAGTTTTTATGCAAATAGGCACACGACAAGCTGTCACTCATGTCAGCGGCCATTTACTTTGATGACAAAAGAAGACAAAAATCAGTGACAAGCGTCCTGTGAAACAGTAGATAGTTCGCTGTTCACACCGGCAGTCTTATAAGGATCCGCGGTGGGTTGAATAACATTAGGGGAAGGCTGCATTAACTTGCATGGTACCTGAAACCCGAGTTCTTGCCTGACCAACTCGGGTGACAAACAGAAGACTTTTAATCCCCAAGGTGTGAATTTCAATTGTTATGTTTATCTAATCCGGCTAGTCCCATTGTAGTGCCATTGTAGGAAAGGCAGGTCTGTGAAATTGATCCTCTAGGGAAGTCGGGTATTCCCAAGTTAATGGAGGATTCCCGTAATGATTTTTTATCAAAACCTTATCTATTTCTGATTCGCTCTTGTACAAGTGCTGATGCACACAAAATACACAACTTCCGACGATCATACCACAGATACAATTTAAAATACTGGAAAAAATGCTAAGTACGCAACTAATGCGTCTGCAATATGGACGAGCTTGGTCGACTGATCCGCTGTACCAAATCACACAGTCCAAACTGATGCCAAATTTCTCTCCTTACCGGTTCTGTCAATATAAAAACACATTGATTGCACAGAAAACAAGATAAAAGCAACTCGCCTCTTAACTCAAGCAATCCATTCTTTTTCAATTCGTTAAATGTCAAATTTCAACTTTATTCAGTACTTCACAAGGCTTTATAAAATTTTCGTGTAGTCCTTTGTAAAAAAGTGGACGAAAGGATGTTCACAAATCCCGCTGTTTCAGATTTATAACTATTCATCAAAGTTCGGGTGGCGTTATAAGTGGGAAGTCAATGTGATAAGTATGGAAATGTGAGTTTAGGGTTGCTTAAATTTCTTTTATGGGCGGTGATTGCCCTGAAAAAATGACCGTTTACTCGATTTGTGATAAAACATCGGAAATGGACCACGCAAGTATATTTGCGATCGGAACTGCTGATTCTTTATTGTCCGTGTTTTTGAAGTCCTATAGGGTATATTTGTATTTTGCAAGATTGTGCCATCATGAACAACTATATCCGAACGAACGCAACATACCTATTCAGTCGCCAGAGATATATTTTTCGACTGCAGGACTTGTTTCTTTCAATTTGCAAATTCCTGCTTCTTCAAGGTCACGTGTGACGACGTGATTGTCTGGTGATCGACGACAAAATCGTATTGAAAAATTGCAACATTGACGACGTCATGACATAAACTATGAGAAAACGCAAATGCCTTTGCTAAAAGCTTTACGCTTGCCTAGGTAAGGGTGGGGTCAGGGGCTGTACGAACTTGCTTAAATATTTCCAACCATTTACTGAGCTAAGGTATATAGTTTGTGAGTTTTACGAGTATGTTCTTCAGACTGGCAGGGACAAAGTAGTACGGACCACAGTTAGCTTTAGAATTCTGATCCTTTGAATGATAAAGATATTTGTTGCGATACTCATACGAATATAGGGCAAGGGCAGTATGTTTGACAATTAGAAATCATGCAGTACACACAATAAGGATGAGTAATGAGACGAATCTTTCGGAGCTTTGCATGACTTTATTTTTAATATGTAGGACTGGGACAACAAATATTGGTACACCTTTCGCCCGGAGATGAGAACAAAGCGTAACTGCCAGTCGCTGATAATTGGATTAGAAGGTCGCTTGGTGTTTTGTCTTAATGATATGTTCAGAGAGGGTGTGGTTTTAGTGGCGTCCTCACTGCAACGTTTTCGTTGGCACCGCACTGCCCCTTATCAGAGTCCGATTTAAAAGTATATGGGAACAGTCCTCAACGCCTTTGGGACTTTAGGACGGTGCCGTGGGTTGGACTGAGTCCGAGCTCGGACTTAACTTCCGCGTTCGCAGTGCCTGTGAACGCATCAAGAATTACAGACGCCGAAAAAGTACCCTTGAGCCCGCCTTTGGGGATATTTTTGAAATAATCTGTGGCATTTGATCATTGGTCGTAGAGTTAAATATGACAGACGTGTCCTGCGCAGAAGGCCTTGGAAATAATTGGTCCGAAGAGGAAGAAGCACCTTTGCGTCGCGTATGGTGAAAAGACAACATCCAGAAATTGATAAAAGGCAATTCCAGAGACCGATTAACCGGTAATGAATCCATAAGCCATTTATGTTGTTGGATGATGCCAAACATAAATCTAGAGGGCGTTTAGGTCTGTGTCAGCTTCAAAACAAAGACCTAAACTTTAAGCATGTGGACGCATACAGTTTCCTCGGGCTAATCCCCTGTATTTGCAAAGCATCAACACAGACCCTGCAGCGCCCAAAAAAACTCACAGTGAGAACAAGACTTTTGATGTTCAGCAAGTGGAAACATAAGGGCTCCAATGAGATTCGGTGCCTGTAAATCGTTAGTCGGCCCATGTGATTACACTTTGTAACGGTGGGACGCTAGCCATACATTGTAAATATTAGTCCTTTTGCGTATGTCTGGCCATGACTGAAAACATGAAAACATTGAATTTCATAAAACTGCCCGTTTCAAGGGACAGTAACTGCTTTTTTCGTTTGATTTCTCTGTTAACATTATGACAAGATGATTCTGAGCGATTTCTAAGAGACCATCTTGCGTCCACCATCGTTCATGAACAGAGTGCGTCTATGGTCAAACTCATTACGATATAAATTTGTTGAGAAATGGAATGCGAGCAAAATTGAGAACAATGGTTATGTTGCATACAAAAGCCAAGATAGCATTAACAGGTACTGTGGAGACGGCTTATTTGATTGATATTACGGGGACTTTATTGGGCCACAGTGTTTACCCAAAGAGAATTTGCTTTGGTCGTAAATGTTCTAGCTTACGTGTTAGCCATAGGTATACTAGTTGTCACATCTTGGCGAACAAACTTTGTAATGTTTGACGAAATGTTGTAATCAACAGAACGATTCAGAAACTCAGGACCAAACCAGTTGTCATTACGGTGGTGCGATTCACTGTGAAGCCGTACCATCCAACGTAAAGATAATGTGATGGCCCAAGTTGACACTCTTTGCAAAGAAACATGCTATTTTACATCTTTGCTGTACTAATGTTGTCTCTTTGGCAGTAGCGACCGCACAGCGCCATGAGCATGGCAAGGTTGGCGAATCTGTCGCGAATTATGTCATCGGAGTAACGTGCGACTCTCAAAGGACGGTGACAATTATTGAAATATATGGGACTAGTTTGTCAGAGACGTACACTTGGCTTCTTCGATGGTTACAGCCGCAAATAATATCAAACAAAACGTCTATTTTAAATATACGCAATTTTTACAAGCACGATGTTGGTAATTGTCATGTGATGTCATTGCAAGTGACTAGTTTTTCAGGGTATTTTCACTTACAATTTCGTCCACGGTTACAGCAGTAAAATAATATCAAACGAATATTCAAAAAGTAGTTGGCAATGCTCTCAAGTACGTTGTGGCTAGTTGTCATCTGATGCCCAATTAGGATGAGATAATTATTAATTTTGTCGATCACTGCAAGCAACTAGTTTTTCAGGGTATTTTCACTTATAGATTCGTGCGCGGTTACTGCCATAGCGCTTTGAAAAATGTATGTGCAAAGTCGGCTATCAGAAGGTCGTTGATTGCCGGGGTATGTACGTTTAGCATTACAAAATCGAATGTAAATAGCACTTTGATGTTGTCTGTAAAATCTAGAGCAACTGCTTTAGAAAATATGTAGACATAAAAAGTAAAGAAAGAACATCTTAAGCAAGTTTGCAAGGCAATATGAGTTATCAATTGATTATCGTGAATAAATGACGCTACAAAGACAAGCGAGTTAGGCGAAAGTTAAGTCCTTACAATGGCTTGAAGTTTATTGCAAGAGAAATTCGTACAGCATCATGTGTTTCGAGTCATTTTATAGAAAAAAAGCAAATTAATAGTTGTTTTGTCATGTATATAGCAAAAGTGAATATTGCGTCCGACGGAAGTATCGTGTAAGAACAAGATACAACAGAAGGGCAGCCTCATACATATGCACGCACGAATACATACACACAAAACCAAAAGCAAACCCTACCTATGGCATGTACCTTGACGTGAAGGTAGGGCAACTGGCTCATTGACAATTGATCATGCCATATAGAGAAAAATCATACGAGACGTCATCAAGGCATTTAAAATACTGATTTCAAGAGCTTACGACCACAGTAATACTTTTTATGAATTAACATAGTGAAAATGTTTTCTTTTTCTTGAACCATCCCCATACAAGTGAGTTCAAGTCTTCATACTCTGTGCGAAAACATTCTCTTTCTAATGCCTTCAAGATAAGACTCGTCGTCTCGCAAAACATAGTCTCTATTCTGTAGAGTGATGGCTTCAATTTTACCGATGTGAAACTCAACTGCAAGTTGCCGACAGCTCAGCTTTCTGGAATCTGCAGCTCGGATGACTTCAACTTTACGATCGATAGAAAGTTCGGAGCGCTTGCGTTTGACGGAAGACATGTTGTTTGCTCTGTGATCAGAAGCTGTAATGATGCCAACTTGCATTTCCCCCGTTTTTAGCTCCGCTGTCAGCGACGCGGAGCTTATCAGATAGGTTGATTTTCCGTCGTCGTCCGTCGTCCGTCGTCCTTCGTCGTCCGTCAACAATTGCCTTCTCCTCTGAAACCGCAAGTCCAATTGCTGTGAAATTTTATATGCAGTTCACTTGAGGTGACCTCACTTCAGTTTGTTCAAATTGTGGTGAAATTTGCATATTTGTATTTTTGGGGCATTTTTTGGTGTTTTTGGTAAAAAAATCTTCTTCTCTGAAATCGCTCGTCCGATTGCTTTGAAATTTGATATGCAGTTTTCTTAGGGTGACTTCAGTCAGATTTGTTCAAATTGTGGTGAAATTTGCATATTTGTATTTTTAAGGCAATTTTTGTCATTTTTGGTAAAAAAATCTTTAAAAATCTTCTTCAAAACTACCGGTCAGATAGCTTTGATATTTGGTACATAGGTCCCTAGGGATGATCTATTTCAGATTTGTTCAAATTGTGCAGAAATATGCAAATTTGCATTTTTAAGGCAATTTTTGCCATTTTTGGTCAAAAAATGTATTTCTCAAAAAGTACTGGTCTGATATTTTTGAAATTTGGTATACAGGTTTCTATTGATAAACTAAGTAATATGTATTGAATTTCTGATGAAATCTGTAATTTTGTATTTTTGGGGCAGTTTTTGCCATTTTTGGTCAAAAAATGTGTTTCTCAAAAAGTACTGGTCTGATAGCTTTGAAATTTGGTATACAGGTTTTTACAGATGAGCTAAGTAATATATATTGAATTTCTGATGAAATCTGTAATTTTGTATTTTTGGGGCAATTTTTGCCATTTTTGGTCAAAAAATGTGTATTTCCAAAACTACTCATCTGATAGCTTTGAAATTTGGTGTACAGGTTTCTACAGATGAACTAAATGATAGTTATCGAAATTATGATGAAATCTGCAATTTTGTAATTTTGGGGCAATTTTTGCCATTTTTGGTCAAAACATGTGTTTCTCAAAAAATACTGGTCTGCTAGCTTTGAAATTAGGTATACAGGTTTCTAAAAGATGAAGTAAGTAATATATATTGAATTTCTGATGAACTAAATGATATTTATTGAAATAATGATGAAATCTGCAATTTTGAATTTTTGGGGCAATTTTTCCCATTTTTGGTCAAAAAATGCGTTTCTCAAAAAGTACTTGTCTAACAGCTTTGAAATTTGGTATACAGGTTTCTATAGATGAACTAAATTTGATCTTTTGAAATTATGATGAAATCTGTCATGTCACTGAACATGAATAAATCCACATGCAAAGCTAGAAAGCTACCACTTTTGTTAACTTTGATGAATCGATCTGTGTGAACACGACAGTATAATTTAATGTTTTCAATACGCAATTTAATGGGCAGACAGTCAATGTAGCCGACAATGATATGCTACTAATAAGCAAGATGTAAATGTTTCAGGATTCGTCAGTCAACATTCAGCCCTTGCCTAAAGCTATCAACACTCAAATAAAAAGTTGGTGGCTCTACAAAGCTGTGAATTCAAGGAGTGACATATTAAGTTGCGAACGAACTTGCTTCTAACCTTTCAGACAGCTACAGTGATTTGGTCCAGTGCCAACTTGCCAACTTACTTACTTCCATCCTTTCAAAGATCCTAGATGGTGGGGCCCAGTGCCAACTTGCGAACTTACATACTGACAACCTTTCAACCTTTCAGACAGGTAAGGTGGTGGAGACCAATACCAACTTGCAAACTTACTTAGATTCGAATCTTTTACATAGCTAAGCTTGTTGGGACGTGTGCCAACTTGCAAAATTATTTACTTCCAACTTTTGAAATTATGTTAAATATTGAACGTCTGTATATGCACAAGTATACCAAGTTTTTCATTGGAAAAAAAAATATTCACAATTTTATCATTGACTCCCATGTATAGTGGATGAACATTTTTGGTGAAATTCTAAAGTCAAACTTTTTGTCCACATGCCAGTTGTAACAACCCTATTTCATTTTAAGTACATCTATGTAAATTATCAAATATCTATAAATGCATAGATATAGTTTTACATTGAAATAGTTTTGATATAGATATAGTTTTGCATTGAAAAGGTATTACATAGTTTTCTCATACATTCTCATACATTCCCATGCATAGTGAATCAACATTATCAACAGCTGATTTTCAACTAAAAATCCGAATATCAAAATTTTGTACACACACGCTTGTGCAAAAATATTGCGATCCACCTGTAATTTCTGTCCAACCCCTGTGAGGGGTAATTTCAAAATTATAGCTAGTCAGAAGGGGAAATCTGAGCATTAACACCTTGTGAGTGTGTAAGGAAGGTCATTTGAAAAAATCTAAGATCTTTTTTGGGGGATTCTATCGCTCCATAAACCGCCCCGAGTTGTTCGTGTGTTCAGTTTTACTCAAGCAATGTGTGTGTGTGTGTGTGTGTGTGTGTGGGGGGGGTCATGAAATTTTTGTCATCTTAAAAGGGGGGGTCATCAATTTTTGGTACAACGGGTAGGGGGGGGTTACACTTATTTTGACTGACGCGCAGGAAGAATTTGCCGGCCCATCCCCGGCCATAATAACTGAACGCTCCCTAAGTTGGCACAGCTTCAAACCAACCTATCTCCGTGAAAGATTGCAAGTAAGTAAGTTCGCAAGTAGGCATAGGCCTCCATCACATTTCTGAAAGGTTTGAATTAAGTAAGTTCGCATAGCTACCCTTCACCTTATCTCTGTGAAAAGATGGAAGTTAGTAAGTTCGTAAGTGTGCATAGGCCCCTTCATCTTATCTCTGCAAAAGGATGGAAGTAAGTTGTCATTATACGCACAGCTCTCCTACCTACCACAACTTATGCTGTCTGAATGGTTAGTTGAAAGTACGTTCCCAAGTTGGCACCACCTTAGCTGTCTGAAATGTTGGAAGTAAGTAAGTTCCCAAGTCTGCCCAGGGCCCAACTACCTTAGCCCTGTGAAAAGTTTGAAGAAAGTAACTGTTCAAGTTTGCATAGGCCCCCACTTCCTTAGCACTGTGAAAGGTGGGAAGTAAGTAAGCTTGCTAGTTGGCACAGGCCCCAACCAACTTTGCCCTCCGGTAGTCGGGAAAAAGTAAGTTGGCATTGTTATCATGCCCATATAAGGACACTTCAAAATCTTGCATGTTAGGTTTCGCTCACTTGCATAAATTTCCTGTACCCTCTTTTCGTGTTGGCTACCTGGACGATCTGTCATTTAATTACTCTTTCAGGTGACTACAGCAACCTCTCTTTGTTGCCAAGGTTTTGAAGAACACTTCATATAAGAGCGGTCAGGGCATAGATACGAAGAAGCATTACGCCCATAGAAACGTACCAGTACTTCCATGTTAGTGAAAGTATCTAACGCCTTGCAACCACAATCCCCCAGCGAAAGCGAACCTCACCAGACACCAAAACTAGTAAAAAGACAACCCTTAAAAATCAGATTCTAGAGAAGGCACAGTATTAGAGGGCCATAACATGTCATTTACAGGTTTTATTCTGATTAACGTTGATATCCTGTTTTAGACAGCGTTATATATATATATATATATATATATCTGTATATATATATATATATATATATATATATATATATATATATATATATATATATATATATATCTGTGCTAACAATTGAAATAGTACGTTAAAAATTGAACTGAATGCATGGCTATTTTGAAATATGTTGTAATTGGCTTGACGTTTTTCCCATTGGCCTATGTCCAGTTTTCCCATTGGCCTATTTACTTATATTCTGATGAGATTCAAGCCTTGTTTTGAGTTGTACCATTTTGTTGAAGGTATATCAGTAAAGGAAAGTTGTATTTAATCAGTAGGGAGATGCTTAATTTTGTTAGTGATAAACATTAGTTTGTAGGTGGAAATAGAGGCACGTATAAATACTGTAAGCTTTGATAATCTAGGGTTGAATTTAAAATGTCATTTAAAAAAGGCCTAACACAGTGAGGACTTTGACACCTGTACCAGAATTTGGAATGGGCCAGAGCAAATATGGCGTCCAGTGATTGCACTTGAGCAGCGATACTAACTACTTATTCTTACTGCCTCATGCAATTAATTTTCTTCGTGATTCATATTTGAAAGACATTCTGTGTGTGTGTCTAAATAAAAATATCAAAAACTATAGAAGCTGATAAAAAGGATGTTCAGACTGATTAAATAACGGTAGTCAGAAGGTTTGACAAACTTTACAAATATAAATAAGGGAGCCTTCAGTAATTACAGGGGGGTGGGCCGGAGGAATTGGAGGGAGGGTCACATTTTAGAAAACAATTCAAGGGGGAGGGTCACTTTTTATGAACCTATCTGGGGGTGGGTCATTTTTGACAGAAGCTGACTTTATAGCCAAAACTTTGATTATCAGATATTTCCTGAATAGCAAATCACCAACAAAATACATGCACATTATAGACCGCTGAAAAAATCATAGTTTCATCATAGACCACAATGCATAGTGAATCGACATTTCAGTTAAATTCCAAAATCAAATTTGTTACACAACCATAGACTTGTAACCACTCTAGTCTAATCAAGAAAATTAATATCAATAATCAAGAGTACACAAATGCAAAGATTTACCTATTTTTGTATTGGAAAAAACTATTCATAATTTCATCATAGACACCATGAATAGTGGTGTGCGTGAAATTCCCCCGGCCCAACTCTCCCTGTAATTACTGAAAGCTCCCTAAGTTATAAAAGTTAAGTTACTTTTTTCAATATTACAACAGATATAGCATAACAATACCACTGTCAGACTGTCACTCCAATATGTTCTTCTATTTAATTTTAATTATTTTGAAAATAAAGGCTAGTCATATTTTAATCAAGTACATATAATTTGCAGTTAGGACACCTTCATTAAACAGCAATTTCCACACAAAGACACACAAAAAATAAAAAACATCAGTTATTGCAGACACAATACACTTTCTAATGCACTTCTAACAACATTACACTACCGCTGAGGCAATGTCACTCTAAAATTGTGTCTTCTTTAAATCTTATTCCAGCCACAAGACTCAAATCTGCTCCAATGGAATAAAACATGCATTCACACAGCCATAAAGATATGCCTTGGCAAGATAAATGTCAACTCTGAGCCCTAACTTGATAACTTCAACCCAGGCCAGCACCCATATAAACATGAATTTTGCAGACACAGGCCAATATCTTATACTATAATAATATCTGTGCTAACAATTGAAATAGTACGTTAAAAATTGAACTGAATGCATGGCTATTTTGAAATATGTTGTAATTGGCTTGACGTTTTTCCCATTGGCCTATGTCCAGTTTTCCCATTGGCCTATGTCCAGTTTTCTAATTGGCCTATGTCCAGTTTTCCCATTGGCCTATGTCCAGTTTTCCCATTGGCCGATGTACTTATATTCTGTTGAGATTCAAGCCTTGTTTTGAGTTGTACCATTTTGTTGAAGGTATATCAGTAAAGGAAAGTTGTATTTAATCAGTAGGGAGATGCGTAATTTTGTTAGTGATAAACATTAGTTTGTAAGTGGAGATAGAGGCACGTACAAATACTATAAGCTTTGATAATCTAGGGTTGAATTTAAAATGTCATTTAAAAAGGCCTAACACAGTGAGGACTTTGACACCTGTACCAGAATTTGGAATGGGCCAGAGCAAATATGGCGTCCAGTGATTGCACTTGAGCAGCGATACTAACTACTTATTCTTACTGCCTCATGCAATTAATTTTCTAAGTATCTTTCTTCGTGATTCATATTTGAAAGACATTCTGTGTGTGTGTGTGTGTCTAGATTCGTTGAGCAAATATTAATGTGATTGAGGGTGGGAGAAATTTTTACTGGCAAGATCGATTGCTACGGCCATGGAAGTATTATACTTCCATGCTACAGCTGTATACAGCTGTACTGCGTGAGTAGCGCCCTCAAGGAATCCATCAAATTTTGGAATGGAAAGTTTTACTTGTTGGTGTACAAGTCTAATTAGTACGCATAACACCAAAATTAAAATATCAAAAACTATAGAAGCTGATAAAAAGGATGTTAAGACTGATTAAATAACGGTAGTCAGAAGGTTTGACAAACTTTACAAATATAAATGAGAGCCTTCAGTAATAACAGGGGGGTGGGCCGGAGGAATGGGGGAGGGTCACTTTTTAGAAAACAATTAAACGGTAAGGGTCACTTTTTATGAAACTATCTTTAGGGAGGGTCACTTTTGACAGAAGCTGATTTTATGGCCAAAACTTTGATTATCAGATATTTCCTGAATAGCAAATCACCAACAAAATACATGCACATTATAGACCGCTAAAAAACCATAGTTTCATCATAGACCACAATGCATAGTGAATCGACATTTCAGTTAAATTCCAAAATCAAATTTGTTACACAACCATAGACTTGTAACCACTCTATTCTAATCAAGAAAATTAATATCAATAATCAAGAGTATACAAATGCAAAGATTTACCTATTTTTGTATTGGAAAAAACTATTCATAATTCCATCATAGACACCATAAATAGTGGTGTTCGTGAAATTCCCCCGGCCCAACTCTCCCTGTAATTACTGAAAGCTCCCAAAGTTATAAAAGTTAAGTTACTTTTTTCAATATTACAACAGATATATCGCGAATTTCTCATTTGTAGTGACCCTCGCCCATTAAAATTTTAAATGCTACGAAAAATTCATAAAAAGGGTATTCCGTTTCGACCGATTTATCTACGATAAACCCTCCGACACAAGGTATTTCTGAGTACATTGACTACTACCAATTGCAACCATTAGCTGCCAAATCAATATTATTTGTCAAAGATACAAACAGGCAGACCCTCGCATCTAATTAGTCACGACATGTAATCCCCGTCATCCTAACTTAAATTTCATCATGGCCTCGGTCCTTTCAACACTCCATAAGTCATCAAGATGTAAAGACGCCATCCCTAATATGCCAATTATATCATATCGATGCAATATTAATCTCAAAGACCTCCCAGTCCGTTCGAATATTGACACGCCGGTGAATCCAGCCCCGGTTTCACCAAATGTCAGTCTACGAGGGGTCGCAACATTTGCAAATATACATTCAATACATCACAGTTACAAAGCACGGTGAACAACAAAACATACGCAATCAGAAATGCCACCAGCTGCAACAGCAAAAAACGTCGTATACCTCCTTACATGCCAACCCTGCCTTAAACAGTATGTCGGGGAAACAAAAACATCTCACCGACTTCGTTTCAATAACCACCTCTCCTCAGTGCGTCACAAAAAAGATACCCCGGCCAACATACCTTTTAATTCTGATCAACACAGTATCAGTGATATTTTAGTAATTGGCATCATACAAGTCAATAAACAGGATGACAAACTACGCAAACATGTAGAATCACAATGGATCAAAAAAATTGACACAATGTCCCCAGCTGGCCCATCGTCGTATAAACCACGCCCTCTTCGGCGAGTCTTATCACCCAACGCCGAAAAGGCCGTGGTATCACTGGCCACGTTTAGCGTTCACGCATTGCTGCAAGGCTCTATGATAGTCGAGGAAAACCTACGAGCCAATCAGATTGCCCGTTACAGAGCTGACCTTGGTGCTTACCACACAGCGTTCACTGTCGGCGAAGAGCGCGCAATGTGTAAATGTTTAATGTTTTTGGACTCAACCGCTCTATTCACACCAACAAGACGCCATTGATAATTATTTTACAAGGAAAAGATGGGTTTCTTTGCACAAGGACCAGCGGTGCGGTGGCAAGTCTGTATGCTACCAGGCATGGCAGGCCGTCCGGCCCATCGTGTTTCACGGGCGTTATATCGAAGGTATCGCATAAGTAGAGCAGCTGGCCCCACGCCTCGCTATGCACTGTGTCCGACCCAGACGTAGAACAACACCGCTGTGTAAAACCCGTTGGTCAAAACTATTGATCATAAATTACTTTACCACAAGTTATGTATAAACGTTTATGTATCGATCTCTTCATTAAGGTTCACACTGAAAGCTTTCTTATCGTGCTGTGGGTATACATGGAGCTAGAAACGTATGAATGGCATATTGCATTATTGATTGGGCCCTTTCATTCGAGCTGGTGCTCCGCGATACAAATCACAAATGTACGCTAGGCTCCCGATCGTCTCAACACTGCCGAAATCACAGATCTCGGGAAATTGCGTAGTTGTTCAAGTCCGATTATGTTTCATTAATTCATCACAAAAGTTACGCTTACAACGGAATCAAACCAAGAGAGGTTTAGTTTGTTCCATGGGTTGCAGTTCAGCGGGGTACGAACACGTATAAGCTTATGCTGGTGACAATTTTCGGACAGAGTATAGTGAATTTCGCCCAAAGCCGTTTCACAAATAACGTGCAGTACGAAATCTTATTACCATACCCTTCGAAACTTTATTGTGTTTATCCTAACACTGTTAACAGGACGGAAGTCTGGGAAGTGGTATTTGGGGGGTCAAAGTTGCCAAATTGTTGACTCCATAGTGAGTGCGTAGTAATCGGACGTCGTATTTGGAATGTGAATATTGGCTAAATATTGATATTTTGAAACTTCAAACCATCGATTTTCAATTTCGATGTCTTGAGAAAACTGTTTGTAAAAATTTTGTGATAAATTAGTTACGTTCAACCCATGGACGACGCAACTATATTTCGACGTGTATGGTGCTTACATCGGATATGGGCTGTCTCTGTGTGTTGCTTTAGATCGTAAGTTTTATAGCGCCCGAATAGCTTCTACCGAAAAAAACTAACTATTCAAAACGGGACAGCAGCGTCACCTGACTTAATATGCGGTATCATGACTTGTTAAACGCTATCAATACGGAGCAAAGTGAGTACAACGAACAGCATGTCTTTGAATGTCCGAACCGAGATCGTCCGAAAATAGTCACACTGAGTGTACGGGGACGACCTTGCAGTGGGACCGGGCCGGGTAGCGGTAGGGTTCGTTGATGGCCGTAGTCTGTGTACCTATCGAAGCCATAGTATTCACATGGTGTCGCCGTTGCTCTCGATCATGACAGAAAAACAGTCAAAATTTTGAAAGCTGTCGGATTTAATGCAACATATATCGGAAGAGGTGCTACAGAACCAGAGGATCTAGATCTCAGGCCCTGAAAGCTCGATTGTGTACACACAGACAATGAGGAGCTTACGACCCGACATGACTTTGTAAAACGTATTCGTGATTGGCTAATTCTGATGATATGTTCTCATGAATAATTAATTAACCCCATTCATACTTCCGCAGAATCCCGGCGTAATATGCCAGAGCTTGATTTTTGCGAAGGTCACCGGAGCGGAAATTATTGCTCTGGCCTGCGAGAATGCAGCTGGCCTAAATATTCGCCCAAAATTTACATAGGCTTCAATAGGGCGCCCACATATCAGCTTTTGAGTGTTTAAATGGACCACCCTGGACTTCAGCGCGCCACTTTCCAGCTCACAGCCTCGAGATTAGTCTCTCCCCTGTCATTTATGTACATCTACAGATATTTAGATTCTTGTAATTCCACATTGCTCGTTTTATATACAATTCAACCATTGTAATTTTTATGTTCGTACTTTTCATTGTAGAAAACACCGGTAGAAGCTCTAAGTTTAGAGCGAAATGTTGTGTTTGAGGTATAATAAATACGTTTGGAACCTAACAACCAGGTGTTGTAGTGTGTGTCAACCTAAGTTTCTTCTATCTAAACCCTTCTCCCCGCTCCACTGGGGATCACCTGCCTGATTTCTGCAGTTTCTCATATATATATATATTATATATATATATATATATATATATATATATATATATATATATATATATATATATATATATATATATATATATATATATATATATATCGAAGTATACAGATGTCCTCGAAGGAAATTACAGTGCTCAATGCAAAAAGCAGAGCGTTATAAATAAACAGATTACTTCAAGTACAAAGTAATGAAATCTATTACTTAAGTTTCATGCATCTTGCAATCTTGCAAGATGCATGAAACTTTAGTAAAAGATTTCATTACTTTGTACTTGAAGTAATCTGTTTATATATATATATATATATATATATATATATATATATATACAAAAACATCTCATATATATACAAAAATAAGATGGCTTTTTGTGTTTATTGTCTATGCGTTTCAATGGTTTGATTCGGAATTGCAGGTGGTTTGTACTAGCATGCATAAGCCACAATTTTTATATTTTGGTGATTTATCACTACCGATTTTTGATATTTTAATTATTACTATTCATAAAAGTGTTGTGATATTTTATCAGCAAATGAAATAGAAGTGTGGCCGGTAATATAATTAGCATAAATACAATATGAATCGTGTGAGTTTACGAGAATTAGTGCACTGCAAGAACAATAGGTCATACCACCTAGAGTGGTTTACTCATAAAGGTGGGGTGATATCTTATCAACCAATGAAAAAGAAGTGTGGCCGAAAAGATAATTTCCATTAATACAATTGGAATCGTGTGAGTTTACGAGAATTTGTGCACTGCAAGGACAAAAGTTCATATCACCTAGAGTGGTATACAGAAAAAAGTGGGGTGATATCTTATCAACCAATGAAAAAGTAGTGTGGCCGATACCATAATTTGCATAAATACAATAGGAATCGTGTGCGTTTTACGGGAATCAATGCACTACAAGAACAATTGGTCATATGACCTAGAGTCGTGTAAGGTCGAACTGAACAACCCAGCGGCGGCTGTTGGGGAAAAGTCCAGAATTTATCTATCCATATCGAGATCCGCAGAGGTTAAGCTCGCAAGTTTGTAAGGTTAAAGACCAATTACAACATGTAGGAGATTTAAAACCGTATCAAAAATCTGTCATAAAATTGAGTGAAATACGCACATTTGAGATCAAAACGACTTAAAGAACTTCGATCCACTCAATATGGCGCTTACGACAGTGTCACAAACGGTGGGGTACAACACATGACACAAAGACGAAATCAAGCCACGACAGATTGCCACTTGCAATCAGATGCTGACATTTACTATATCGCTAGAGAGACACCC
The DNA here is from genome assembly GCF_041260155.1 of Ptychodera flava. NCBI lineage: Eukaryota > Metazoa > Hemichordata > Enteropneusta > Ptychoderidae > Ptychodera > Ptychodera flava. The sequence goes on from NC_091930.1 coordinate 4,970,792, forward strand.
CTCGAGTATCTTATAGTAATCAACAACAATAAACAACGTAATCTAAAGAATTGCAAAGGCGCAAAAGAGAGATTAAGCCAGTTAGCAATATTACAAATTGGCGATGATTTGATGATAGGGATAAAAATCGCTATTTTGGAATAGCATAACATTTGAAAACATCGATATCGTAAAGGACAGCGTGAATATTTGATAAAATTGCATAAACACGTGCACGATACTATAGAAGAATAAACGCTTCATGAAGCAGCTTTGCAAAGTTCTAAGTTGAATCCAGTAACAATTACAGTTTTCCCACATTTAGGGTCCGACTTCAATGAAAGTAAAGATGCACGACATTTCTGTTTTGGTGATTTTATTACCCGGTATTTTAGAAATCACCCCTTTCATATGTTAATACTCTGAACTTGTATACAAATGAGGCATCTCTCTTTGAAGTACTGATTACGGACAACGTGTTGTTGTATTTTGTTGTTATTTAATGAGATACGCGTTAAGGGGTTATGGTTGTTTGTTCTCCCCTCTATTTGCTAGTTATGCCAGCCTTAAGTAAAAGCGACAGAAGACTGTTTTAGAAAATCTGTTGTTATTATAAGGGGCTTGAATTCTTACTTTTCCGTAAGGTGTTGCTAAAACTACCCTGTACAGTCGGCATTTCTTTTAACAAGCATCATCGACCTCAAGTTCACACGATTTCGAAAACCATTAAGTTTTGAATGCCATATGCCGAGATTTTTGTTTAAGGAATTAGATGGCTATGTCATTATCAGCTTTATCTAAAAGTAAATCGGCCAATGCAACCTGATAAACATTTCTATTTTGAAAACAAAGGCTATCGCAATGTAAATACTCAATGTAAACAGCGACTAATGTGACAGCAAAAATTGAGGACTGGCCCTTTAAACGAGACGACGAATCATCATAATAAATGATTAAATAAATGAACCCATTGTTCCTGTTGAATTGTTTAGAGACAGCCAATCAGATAAAGAATAGCCCCAGTTCCAGTTTAGTTGCTGCCAATAACGATAATATCTGATAATGAGTCAGATATAATCTTCCGCGCCGCTGTAAATTTCCAACAAAATTGTTTCCAGAAATTTAACACCACAGATGATTCTTCTGATTCAGCATAATGGATTACCAAAGGGAATTGAAATCTGCATGAGCTTCCTCGACGAAAATTTGAGGTTTGGCCATCAACCATTCTAGATGGCCCAGTCCATCCTACGTTGCCACATGCCTACAATGTCAAAGTAATATTTGCTTTGAAAAGCACCAGGAACGATGATTCGTTAATTTTGTTTTTACCTCCATGGTCGAACTTACCCTGTAGTAAGAAGAGAGACTCGAACTTTGTCACTCAAAGCATAGACAAAAGACGGAAAACCGATGCAAAACTTTTAGAATTACTATTGATAAATCTTGTTTCCGAAAGTACACTGTTTCCGACTCTTACTAAATCTTATAGTAGGGTGGGTTTAATTGTTAGAGTAATGTTAAAGAGTCGTCCCTCTGCAAAAAATATCATTTTTCTTGCAGCATCGACTGAGGGACAATAATATGCAAACATTCCGGAGTTGAAAGTAGGCAATAGCTACTTTCAAATGGAAATGGCAGGCATTGTTTTGTTGATAGTCCCTCCACCACGATTTGCAAACCACATCCCAGTACAAGGTCAACCCTTGATATGGATCGGTTTCAGAATTCATCTTCCTGTTTTTGTCATCATCGAGAAGTTCACATTTGCCTTGGCAAGCACCAATAACTTAACTTGGATGAGTTGGTGATTTCTAGCATTGAAATGTTGTAAATATTCTTGAATGTGCTAACGCAAACAAATCAGTTTTAAACTGAGAAACATTTGAACACTCTAGTTTGCAGTTTGGTTCCAATTCTTGGGAGGGTGATTTTAATAAGCTGCAATTTTGTAAGTTCCTATTCTTGTTACGTGTAAGTGCTGTATACACAAAATTTGAATCAATTCAAAGTATTAAGAAGGCAACATGGTCTCAATTTCGGTAGGATATTGCACGACCGTTAAAACGAATTGATGCAATACGAGTTGATTTAGTTTAACATAATAAACAGCAACTGTTCATGGGTACAGTTGGCAAACTGTCTTGTGAAGCCATGGTAAAATTGCTCAGCACTAAATTATAAGATGTACATACCACAAACAGTAAGCAGGAAAAATAACGTCAGACTCGGAGCCGTCTCGTTAGAATCTTAGGTGTTGTCGTGACGATGTCTCAGCGAAATTCGCGTTTCAAGGTCTCTTATATCGTGTATGTGGTGCATGCGCAACTCGAGCGATTTTAATTTCCATTTGGGGTCACAAAAAGGTCTCCGGGAACTTTGTTAGGTCGACATAAACAAATATCATAATTTCATTATGAATTTACGAGTGAAAAACAAAGTGATTTCGAAACGCCTTGACAAAAAGATATACCACTGTATCACATGAACTGGCCCGTATCTCCACCTGTGTGACGTACACCAGCACAGATAAGAAATCCATATTACCCCTGTTGTACGTCATCAACCGGAACTTTTTTCCTGCAATGGTACCGTTCGTACATGCACGTCGCAACACAGACCGATTTGTCGTGATCGATGCCGTGCTCATGGAATTTTGACAAAAAGGTGACCCGATAAATCCAGATATGGAAACATAGAAGGCATGTCCAACGAAATTCCAAGTCGCTAAAGCTTTAGCTATTCCAAGAATCGAATGAGGATACCATCGATCATTTGGTTCAGTAACGTCACTGCTCCAGTCGTAAGGCTCAATGTGGACGTCGCGTCGTCGTACCTGGCGATCGCCAAGCGACGTCGTACCTGGCGATCCCGGTTGGCGATAAACCCTAAAGATACACCTCAACGAAAGTTCAACTTAATAAATGAGTACCGTATAATCTTCGGAAAGCGACATAGAAGGCACAAGCATAAAGTCATTCGACGAACAACGATAAATTTCCTTCATCACACAATTTATTCCGTCGTTTCTCGATCGAGATCAAACCTGCAGCGGAAGGCTGTAGTGAAGACATATAGGCCTAAAGTTGTCGACCTGTAGCCCTAACTCTGCAGTGCAGCGCTGAAGAATCCGATTTATTTCGAAAGTTGACTCGGACAACACTCACAACAGAACAGAGTTCCCATCAAGTAACAAAATTGAGATGTACCTACGGGCGATACGTGTCATAGCAAACATCAAAGTCCTTAACACGAAAACATTGACGACTGAGATGGCCACCGGCGGCGCGGCGGAGACCGGTGACGTACTGCAATGCCCACAACAACAAGCGTACACTCTGTGTGTCATCGATCTGAATCTTTGGGCTCGCCAAGGTCGTAAACTGATGATATTTTAAAAGCCACAGCATCTCTAAGAATGATAACTACTGTTTCGATAGTGTCACTGTATTAACTTCTTAAATATAATTGTAAATATTCTAAATAACTCAAAATACTATGGCTATCCGTCGGTAGCACGGTACGGTGAAAGCTATGATGGCAGACTTGCCTTGGCATCGCTCCAGCGCGAGACAATGATTGACACGCGCACGTGACCGAATCCGGATGTCTGATTGGTGGAGATACCTTTCGCTGTAGCGAAATTTCAGCTTAATCGGATTTATGAATGAAAGTATACCTGTAAACATTTGCACATCTCCTGGGTGACGGGCCGCTTTACTCGTTAAATGAAAGTAATCCGCGTAAATAAAACACAAAATCGCGATAAAAATCATGCAATTTGTTAAAATAATTTTGGTCCATCCACATCAAAGAAAAATAAGAAGACTGTTCATGTGATAAATATATAATCCCATGGAATTTTTCTCTGTTTGACGTCATCGTATACTCGTGTTTTTCGCGGAGCCGCACAACTTCTCGCCTTCGGCTCGAAGTTGTACGGCGCCGCGAAAAACACTCGTATACGATGACGTCAAACAGAGAAAAATACCATGGGATTATATATAAGTATTGCTAGTCGAGTTTTACAATTTATACTCGGCACCTGACTAAAAATGCAAACAACTTCAAAATGCAACGAGTGGAAAGTAGATCACCCCAGGGTTGTACCAAGAAAGTTGTAGGTTGCAAAATATCATAGGTTTAAACAATTCAATAACAGAATTATAAAACAGAAATGAAATAATTTTCTTAGAAAACGTTGCCAACCACTAAAGATGTCAAGACGTTTCATATCAGCTAGAATATAATTCCACAGTGGATTGATGTCTGATACATTCAAGGATTCATATCTTGATAATTTCGCCTGTTATGACGTGATATCAAGTTTTCCTGACGCAGATATTGTCCAAGCTGGATCAGTCATTTCTCCCTAATATGCTTTTGATTCTGCAAACTCCTCCAAAGTACAAGTTTAGTGCATTTGCTGCATGCTAAATCGAGGTCCACCTGATTAGTTAGTAAAGTAATTTATTGATTCCACGTCGATTGTAAATATCCTGTAAAGAAATATCACACAGTTGCAGATGAGAGGTTGAGGGTCTTCGAATGGTTGTAAATGATCGACGAAGGATGCAAAACAGTATGTTAATTATATGATAAAATATGTTCGGGCAAATTTCTCCGCGCCAGCTCTGACACCAGGGCCGTGTGGGATTGACTTACATTCAATTTCACTTCCACCTTTTATGCTTAATTGCGTGGTCAACTGTGTGTAACGAAACTCATGATAACCTTTACTTAAAGCGGTTGTCCAGGATCCAGGATGTTTTTTTTAACCTGTTCACCGTTTCATTAACCACATATCTTGAAAAAAATGGCGCACTATCCCTCCACCAACTGTCTGAAAATGCAGCCACATTATTCGGGACGGGGCTTGATAAGGTAAACAACAAAAGAACATCTTTCTCCGTAAATTGTGTGCATGTTTATTGACATGTCATTCTCAACAACTGAATAACAACATTCTTCGTTTTCTGTGATGTCATTTTAGACTATATCGACACTGAGGCCATGTTACCTCAAACAGACTTCAAAGTTTTGATGTTTGAAGTTTTGTGTGTTCTGCACTTACATGCAACAAGTATAATGGGTGACGAAATTGCTGCACTGTAATTACCCTAAAAAGGATATGAAATCAAACGGGAAATAATCCAAGTTAATTAAGTTGTTTACCTCTCAATGAAGACTAAGAAAATAGGGAAGACCAATCGATATCAAACACCTGTACTTGGGGTTATTCACTCCTTAATCTACTTTTCAAGATCAAACTAAGATGATGGAACTGTAACTTAATTATCACTGCCAAGGTAAACTCATTCGTATAGTTCATTACTTACGTGTACGTGAATAAATGTGAAAGTGTTCATCGAAGGGTGTGTCTTGAGTCTTGGAAATTGGTCGGGGTTCTGTAAATTGCCCTATTTCGAGCAAACATCTTTTACTTAACCGAAATTGCGATGAATTACTTCTAAAGTGATCATTCATTTCAAAATGAAATACAGTGTTAAATATATATATATATATATATATATATATATATATATATATATATATATATATATATATATATATATATATATATATATATATATATATATATATATATATATATTAATGTTTATATGTATATATGTTTGTGTATATATAATATATATGTATATATATAATATATGTGTGTATGTGTCTGTGTCTGTGTGTCTGTGTCTGTGGCTGTGTCTGTTTGTATCTGTCTCTCTGTGTCTGTGTATTGAGACTATATTCTATAGGCAACAATAATGGAATTAAGCTGTAGGAATGTAGATGTTTCAGGTGAAAGAATGTTAAGCGACAACTGCACTTACAATATACATGATATACATAAAGTGAAAAGGAAATCAAAATGAAATGTGAATTAGATAAACTTTAACAAAGACATGGGAGATTATCTTAAGGTAGAACGCACCTCGGGGACAGACATTCGGACTCTCAAACAGGGATGGCGACCATTTTGAATTTCTAATATCGGTAAATCTTGGGTAATTTGTTTCTCTAGTACCAAAATTTGCACGGTGACCCCCTATTTTTAATCTTGATTTTGAAAGAGAATTATTGAACGATTCCTTGAGGAAAGTTAGAGCAAAAGTTTAAGTCTTTCACTTTCGAGGTGCATACTACCTTAAAGTACAATAAAAATAGGATATGTGAAAGCAGCCAAAGCTTAACTTTACGTTTGTGTGTTTGTACCATAAACCTTAAAAAAGTAGAATTACAATAGCCTTTGACTATTTATGTATTTCTCTCGTGGTTAATTTCCACGCTATTTGTTATTGCTGTTATCCGTATTTGCTTTTTTTTACAGCTGACACAAATAATGTTCCGTCCATCCGTTAGAACTGATAACGTTTTTCCATTCTTCTATTGAAAACCTTTTCAAAACCCTAACTGTCGAAAACTTGCTCTCTACTTTTAACAGTCGCAAAATTTCATTACTTTCTTAATGGCCCATATCTATTTACACATTAACATGTGAAAACGCAGCTGGTAGGGGAAAGTTTACCGAAACGTACTGTCTATAGCTTACAAGTGCCACGGTCCCACTATAGTGGCCTCAAAGTTAATCAACAATCGACCTAGATTCAGTAAATAAACAAAATAGCGGTCGGGCTATCTGCTTTGTTAAAGGCACACCAGCTGCAACTATTGACATTAGTTTCATGATAATAATTTACATTAAAATTAGCTCATAGAAATGTTCTTACTCAGAAATGAAAGACAAGTAATAAACGGGTGCCGCACCCTCATTCCACACTGTAAAAATAGCGGACGCTTGACGCGTCTTTACGCGTTCAAAATGTAGATGTCGGTGTTCAAATTTGAACGGCTAGTGTTCATATTGTTAACACTAGTGTTCATATTATTAACACTGATGTTCAAAACCTGAACACGGAGTGTTAACAACCATCTCCTTCAAGTGTTCAAAAACTCAGCATTACAGAAATTTTACAATGCTGTGAAACAATTAACAATCTTTAGTGTTTTTCACTTTTCTATGGCTAAATTAAATTTATTACTGCCTCGCTGTCCGGCAAACGTACACGGATTTTGAAGTAACGAATTTGCCACTAAGTGAAAAATATCTCCGGTCTAAAATTGCTGAAAGCAAGTTTTTTCTCAAAAGGGCAGTATACAAATTAATTTTACACGTTTATTACGGGTTAAAATTTTGAAATTTTGAAAAGAAAATCAGATAACCACCATGAACGTTTTAATTTTAACATTGGCGTGCAAGAGGCGTTCTACTTCTAAACACTTGGTGTTCAAGTGTGGTGCCTTTTCTTATCCCGTCATGCATCAAAACGGAAGTTGCGACATTTTCTTGTAAACGCACGCCGAAGTCGTGATCGTGCGGAAGCAAGACCAGAAAGGGTAAGTTTTCTCTCCAAAATTGTAAAAGGTGATAAATTTTGAAGCATCTGTATCATTATCCTTTGAAATTATTTGTATAGTACTTGGGAATAGCTAATTTACGTGAAAGAAACCTTTTTTCTTTCAGTGGCTGGTATACCATACACTAGCTGTGAATATGCATCGGTGTTTTGGGCCATGGCGTATCGATCGCACTCGGGTCAAGCGTCATCACCACATTACTGTGGCGATGACCCTTGACCCGAGCGCGATCGATATGCCACATTACCGCTGCGTAATCACAGCTAACACATGTCTTTTAGTAATCACAATCGCATGTAAAACATTAGTTAAACATCGCAGAGTGTACATTCTATTGTTTCAGCATATGAGAGTTGGCTTTTTTTTACTTTTCATCAGTTGATGACAAGAAGAAGCCAATAGTTTGTAACAGTATCGAAAAGAGGCACTGTATACCAAAGTCACCCCTGTTCCTTAACCTAATAAGGTTACCTTGTCTTTCATTTAAAGTCTCATGTCGCCATATTACCTATTGTTGCATTATTTTCAGGATGTGAAAAGTTGGATTTAACTGAAAATCGAAGAGTTGTTACAGAAGCTGGTGATACAGATAATGAAGAAGATGAGTGTACAGGTAGCTGTCTGGTAACAAGCTGTCAGTTCATCTCTAATGTAGGTCACTAAGTCAATTTTGATAAGTTTCTGTATTTTTGTTCTGACTTAATCTAAACTTTGATTGACCTGGTAATCGAAGAGTTATTACACAAGCTGATGGTATAGAAATTGAAGAAGATGAGTGTACAGGTAGCTGCCTGGAAACATGCTTGAGAACCTCAGTTCATCTCTAATGTAGAGTAACTTTCGAGGGTAAGTAACTGAATTCATTGTTTGTTTCTGTATTTTTGGTCTGAATTTATCTAAACTTTGGTAGAATGCTATGATCAACTAAATATTACTGAGAAAATAAGGTTTCAAATACGTGTAGTCTCTATGTACACTCTGAATTTCTGAATTTTCTGAAATTTTCACTCTGAATTTTCTGTCGCTTTCTGCTTCAATTCTTCATTCCACCCTTGCATCTGATGAAGGAGACTTCACGTCTTTAAAGACTTATGCTCCAGTAACATTTAGTTGATCATAGCCTACCAAATCTTACATTATTTTGTATTGTAGATGAGCACGTCTTTTGATCTCGATTTATTACTGTGTTTAGCTTTGCTGTTAGCGACGCAGAGCTGGTGAATGTGTGGCATCGTCCTCAGATTTTTACATCCCAAGCTTTTTCTTCAAAACGGCCAGTACGATTTCTTTAATATTTATCTTTGTTTAAAGATATTACAAACAAACAAACCTTTTCGTTCATGAAGGACTTTGTTGGACAAGGAAATAGGTTTTACACTGCCAAGGACCCACTTTACCCACTTTCTGCATGTTGTGCCTTACTGTGACATTTGGTGACAACTTGACATGTTGTGTTACTTTAGTGTCGACAACTATGTACCATGTGCATCAGAGAAGCCTTGACTAACTTTTTTCCAAGTTTACAATTGTCTATACAAGAAGAAATGTCTTAAACCATCTTACAAAACGGAGTAAACATTTCATACGAATACGTGTTTTCAACACAATAAGCAAGCCAAATTTTGAGCTTTTTCAAAACATATATTTTGTACGTTTTTACAAATATGAAAATATAACGTAATCCACAATATTTAAGTAAAACCAACACGATTGGAACTAATTTGGGTAAATTGGATGGTGAAGTGATGTCTTTAAAATCTACAAATGTAAGCTCATCTGCCTTTCTTTTTACTTTACATACTTGTTTTTAATGAGTAAATTGTAATATTGAGACATTCAGCTATAGGGCACTTAACATGTTTGAGAAATTTGAAAAATATGAATATCCAATTATCCCAAATTAGTTCCTGTTTTTTCATTACTTTGTTCATATTTTTTGAAAACGATCGACAGTGTTTATAAGGACTTTCTTTTGTTTATGTTTTGATTGGAAGGTGTTAACACCGTTGGCGTTTGCCTCTGACCAACTTTACAAAGTGGCCATTTTTATTTTCCCATTTTACACTAACTAATTGTATTTACTCAAGGAATTTTTGTGTAATTTTAGAATAAAATAATTTTACTGAATATCAGTGGTCCGTTTTGTTATTTCCAGGCTTGAACACCCCCTGAACGCCCAAAATTAAAGGTGTTCAACAAGTGCATATCATGTGTTCTATCCTTTAACACACTTATCGTTGAACGGCGTCCATGCGTTCAAAAAGTGTTACAGCCCTTTGAATGCGTAAATGTGTTCAATTTTTTGAACACATTTCATGTGCAACGTGTGTTCAGATATGGAACACCATGGTGTTCAATATAATGTCTGATGAACACATAGTGTTCAAAATCTGCACACGTGTGTTCAAAAATTGAACGTTGGTTGAACACGTAGTGTTAAATTTCTGAACGTCTAGACGCGTTCAAAAAGTGTTACAAAAAGGCGTTTAATTGGTGTTCTATCCTTGAACACTTAACTTTACAGTGCAGCCCCGCGCCCACACAAAAATTGACCAAATTGGGATTGTGGCCCGTCAACCAATTCTATTGTTCTCGATGTTTTTCCTCAGATAATGGGTTAGTCCGATGTACTTGACAGCTTTTGGGAAACTTGTACCTTGTTGGTCTACAAGGCTCTTCCGATAATTTTGTATCGCCCCCTGTACTGTGTTTTAGTGATTTAACAGTTGCCAAATAAATTACAGAAAAAGGAAGGCCAACAAAAAAAAAACTTAAAAAGGATAAAATTAGATGACAAAAACAGAAAAATCAAACAAACAGAAAAAAGTCGCACCCGAAAGGAAATGGCCCGAAAAATATAATAGAGGCTACCAAAATTTAATTTTCGTGAATCACACATAGAATTGTGAGATCTGAACAAAGGCCTGAAATCCATTCAAACACCAAATTGTCCAAGCAGAAAATATCTCAACGGCTTCATACGAAAAATTAGACTCCGGAAAATTATGAAGCACACACATTTCAAACAACTTAGTTTAAATAAAACTGGACACAAATAACGTCATACAAAACAGAACTCGAAAACGATCTCGACGGAACAAAACAAACAATTGTTAATCATCCCGTCAATAACCGGAAACGAAACATATCACGCACTGAAAAAATAGTAGAATGGCCCCAGTCGCCTGGCTTTCTCGGCAGCTGAGTTACAGACTGGGCCAAGGCGCTAACCCAACGATCTACAAAACAGCCTACCATTTAGTGCGACAGTCTGCTGAAGTTAAGTCCTTCAATTTACACTGTTTTGATAAAAAGATATGCCCTTGGACTTGGAGCAAGTCTAAAACAATACCGTTCTAAATACTATCCGAAAATAAACAAATAAGGGCCAAACCATTCCACAAGGGTACAGACATTGCCATCGACACAAAAGATTTCATAATATAAGGCGAAAGACAGCTAAGCAACGAAAAATACTACAGACAACTAATAGAGAACAACTTTACTCTCGCAATATAAACATGGAAGTACACAATCTGGCTTCAGAATTGTACAAAAAAGAGTACATTGATCGCTATACATACAAATTCATGGACTTTGATCCTACAAATAAAACTACACGAACACCACACTGGTATCTATTACCTAAAGTACATAAAACTCCCCCGCGCGGTGCATCATATGCAGAAAGACCAACCATTAGTGGTTGTTCAAGTCCTACACATAACACACTGATTTTATTGACTACTACATTAAACCGATCGTTGTCATACAAAAAATATACATACGAGATTTAACGGAAAACTAGCCTGGATCTAGCCTAGACCCTATCCGTCGCTTTCGACGAAGGCCGAAAGTGACGAATATATAGGGTCATGGCGGAAAACAAAAACTGTACGAGTTCCGAACAATACAATTCTCATCACACTTGACGTTGTTTCTATGTACAAAAAAACTATGCACGATGAAGCAATGAAACTTGTCGGCAAAGCCTTACATGAAACACAAAACGTTTACGAAATAAAAAAAACCATACTCAAAGGGAACTATCAACAAATCTGCGGATACTCATTGGTCTCCCCAACATCCCCATAAATAGCCGGCATTATATCATACGATCTAGAAAGGAAAATCATCAAACAGAACGAGACACAAATAGCTCTCTGGTACAGATTCAGAGACGACATTTTCATAATCTTTTATGGAACACAACATGAACTAGTCGAATATATTGCAAAATCAATAAACTACACCCGACATTCGAATTTTCGTGTGAAAGTTCCAATCGATCCACAAGAGGAAACATTTCTTGATATAGTCACTTTCAAAGGCCAGAAATATAACAGAAAACACATTCTTGACACCAGAACACGCACAGAAACAACAGATAAATTCCCATTCCTACACAAAGATTCGTGTCACCCCACAGCCACGTGATGTCGTAAATAAGTAATAAGGTTGAGAGTGGTCGACGACAGTGGCGTTGTTGGGTGGAAACCGTGTAGTTGGAACAGCCGATCGTTTGCAAAGACAGCCAAAAGGTGCCAAGCACATCTTCCATTAAAGTAGTAAAGTAAACTATGCATAACTAATAGACGGGGTACAGAACGTCGTTTCGGGACAAATCAATGGTTTGCACCCCGTCACGTTCTGTTAGGTTGCACGGCTGTCATGATATATGGCCACCTCCATGCAACTACATACATGATAAATAGCGGAAATGGTGCATGTGCACATTAGAATCTTTACAAATACAACATGGTGCAACGCACTGAAAGAACGGGAAAGGGATTCACTCCACTTTGACAAAAAATCTCCGTTTTTCACATAGTATGGCATAATTTCAAAAATGGCGGGAAATTTAAAATGAACAAAAATGTGTTTAATTTCTTGCCTGTTCAGCAACAGGCATGGTGTTGCTGAGGCATAGTTAATGACTTATCGCTCAATTTGTAGATTGCAATGAATATCTGAGGAAATTGGAGGTACCCTGAGGTTGGACAAATTTCGCAGAGTTGCAGCTCATGGGCCTTTAATCCTATGGTTTTTTTTTCATTTTCTGAAGAGGAAATATTACGATTCAAGATTGGGAAAAAATTGAAACATCATGGCCACGTGGCGGCCATACTTGATCATTTTGATAACAAGCTGACGTGCATATTAATGATAAAGACACATTGTCTTTTACCAACTTTGAAAGAATTTTGCTCGGGCATCTCCGAGAATAGCTTGAAGACTGATAAAGGGATTATCGGATGAAAGCATAACGGAGACAAACGCGAGCTAGCACTATAGGGGATGATCAAAGCCTTAGGTACTCATTGGGCTTCGTCCGCGATGAATCATAATACACCCCTAGGCAAAATTAATAGAAACAAACTGTAATGTAAATACTAGGTGCAAATAAGAACGTAAATCAAACGATCAAAAAATAATAATTAAAAGGACAAAAAAAGTGAACGACAAAAGGTTATAAAATTTAAAGTGGAACGACGTTAACAAGTGAATTTACTTGTAAAACTTTATGTATACTATAATAATTGAAGTGAACTTTGGTAAATTGTATTAAAATTGTACGTTAGTAATCATAGAATCTGTTTTCTGTATAGTTTATGGCCAAGGCAACACAGTTAAAGTATTCATATATTAACACTTGTTTTTGCATCACCATTCCAGTATTTCCTGACAGAGTAATTGGCAAGTTTGAATCAGACAATTTTGATTTAAGACTTACCGTAATTATTTCTCTGTTACACACTTTAAGTATTTTTCTTGAATGCTAAATGTAGCCTGCCAAATTACCTGTTCAAGGATTGTCAATTCCTCGTCGATTTAACTGATAGTTATTTGCCTTTTAGGTATTGTTGAGTAAATATTCACCAGGAATGATTTGAAAAGTTAAAACAAAACTTGGCATGTTTCCAGTAACCGACATCAACAGTTGAGGCTCTGGGTGACCACAACTGTTGGACAGAGGTTGTAGGACGACAGAGGAATTAAATGGTACAATAGACATGTTCAAGCGGGAGTCTCCTCACTACATGTGAAACCTTCCGGGGGAGTGAATTGCTGTTAATTTTACATCCACTCTTTTTCTTTCAATATGCGGTTAATATCTGTTGCCCACCCTGCCCTCAGAAATCCCATTCTCTCCCCGAAACACACGTACATGAACGGGAACTATGCAATTCGTCAAAGACTTAAAAGTCATAGTTCAAACTGTTTACTCAGAAAGGACTTCAAAAGCAAATTTTACATAACCTCAAGGTAAATTTTCTTGCGACTTTTTCTTAAAAGGGAGCTTGCACCATTGATAAGTTGCTCACAGGGTGCATTGCCCGTATCCGTTTTACGCAATCTTATATTTTGGAATTGGTTCTCTAAACTGAGTGGAGGTGTCCGGTCTATACCCAACCATTGTAGGTTAAAGTTGACATCGGTTTATCTCTCCGTTCTTCTGTTTGCAAACGTTTCCTCATCTGCCCGTTACTACACGTTACCTCCTCCAGGCCTACATCTGTTGATATGGTAGGGCAATATTGGTAGGTAAGAAGTTTTACACGCAAACCATTATGGTGAATTCGATTTAGAAAACAATACCCTCAAAAGCAACTAAAACAACTAAAATCAAACATACAAAAATTGAGCATTTGTGCATTTGTGCATGAACACGTGTTGATGATTTTACCGATAACTTTCAATTTTTTTTCAGTGCCGCATTGACCAAAAAACGAGGCCGTGCATTTCCAAACCCCAAAACTGAAAACTTAAGAACAATCAAGAGCAATGCTTTTTGCTTAGTAAATTCGTAGGGTATGTAGTAATGGAAGATAAACCTACTTTATGTACATTATGACTGTCGTTCGATACACTATGTGCTCTTTTTTGAGAGGCTGGATTCTCCTCTGCTTTTGCACGAGTGCTGATGGGAAATAACAAGATTCACAATGGCGGCCGATACGGACGGTACCCTTGCATAAACATAGTAAAATGGGCTATTGCATAAGTTTAAAGGGGCAGTTAAGCACATTTCGTATCCAGACAAACGGGGACCGATCACGATTTTGGATTGGAATTCGGCTGTTTTCGCCGGAGAAACTGCGCAAAGCAACCAGCGGTTTTACAGTGGTGGCAGGCCTATAGTCGGTAAGAGATGGACCATTATACATTCTTTGGGGGTCTGGAAGACTTTTGAAGAAAAATATTCCCTGCAAATGCCAATGAAAACAATCAGGCAGAGAAGGCTCGAAAAAGGGGATGACGCACTTAGGTGTAAGAAAATAAAAAAAAATTCTTCAGGGACACATTTTTTTAATTTCTGGGCGTACTGTATAATGAAAGAGAGATATTCTATCAATGACATGTTATGAAATATTACTCGTTTCGTGTTTGTTTATCTGTGAGTACTCAAAAAGACATGGCGGCACCAATGAATTTAGTCGGGTACACTTCCAGTTACTCGCATTGTATATCATGAACTTGCGCATGCGTAGTCCGTAAGCCGCCGGAACGACTTGTAAACAAAGTGCATTAATTGTTTTCTGATTTTTTTTTCAAATGCAAGTCCAATCAAAGTAGAATATAAAACAATTTCGGATTACCACAGACACACAACAAAGGAAAGAGCCGTAAATATAAATTTATTTTTATCTTCAATGGAATCAGACTACAGCAATTCAATAAGTTCTGCCACAGAACCTCGAGATGTTTACCAAGTGAAGGTCTAGCAATCGAGGCTATATGATCTATACACTCTACCCGTAGTCTCCATTCAAATTTGTCATTTCGCCTCTTTTTTCGACTTGTAAAACCGCCCTGCACACTTAAGTTACTATCATGCAACTTAGTGCTAGCAATCAGTATGTAATAGAATTGCCGTGTGTGACAGAATGGCCTATGAAAAGTTACTCGGATTTTTGAAAACGTAGCGATTTTGAAGGTATCGCATTGTTTGTTTTATGACATTGTAAGTGTTGATGTTTGGTTATTATTATTATTTCTTTTTTGTTTTGGTGGAGGCTTCTGGGGCTTCGCATTTTATTACAGGAGTTGCTATTGCTTTATGTACTCTGTAGGGTGTACTATTGTCACATTACTCGCTGAATATAAACATGAATAACGCTCTTTTCAGTATCACCCTGTATGACTTATAAAACGACCAACACATGAAAACCCTAACACGAATTGAACTAATTTGCGATAATTGGATGGTGAAGTAATGCCCATTTAATCAACAAATTAATGTAATGTCATCTCCTTTTCTTTTTACATTACACACTTGTTTTTATGAGTTATATCTTATTCAGTTATTTGTATTATTGCAACATTCAACTATCTGGCTCCAAACACGTTTGAAAAATTTAAAAATACGAAAATCCAATTATCTCAAAGTAGTTCCAATCGTTTGATTTTGGTTGCTGGTTGCTAAAGATAAAAACATTGCAAGGTATCGTTTAAACATAAGATTTTATGAAATTGAATATTTTGTAACTTTAATTTGACAAATCAGTAAAATGCACTTTGTTTTCAAAGTATTATCAAAACTACCCATTCATCTCCACATATCATTTACAGGTTTTCCCGCAAATAATAACATTTTGCAAGAACTTTTATAAGCTGACGAGGCGTTGTTTTTTCACAGAACGAAAAGGGTATTTGTCTTATTATCGGAAACTAACATTTATAACTTAAAGATTTTAAAATCAGAAATAAGACGGTGTGAACTGTTTTTTTTTTCAGTTCAGTTCTCAAGTTGACCTTTTTCTCACCTATTCATCCACGCTACACTGAGAATTCTCACAAAACATTTAGAAAATTTAAAAAATCAGAAATAAGACAGATCCTTAAACTTATGTCTTTGAGCATCGAAAATGAAAATGTTCGTTGCCAAAAGGCTGAAATGAATTAATTCGCTATGTGTTATTCTCTAATCACCATTATGCATAATGATTATTCTTGATTTCCCTGGTCCACTATAAGTCACATCAGTCACAGTTTCGAAAGAGTTGAGAGTTGCTGCACAGTTCACATATGTATTTATAGTAATAGCCTTTTCACAGTGGGTGCATTTTCATTTCCACTTGTGTGAACTGTCTTTTCAGTTCATTTCTCACGTTGACCTATTTCTCACCTATTCATCCACGCTACACTTAGAATTCTCAAATAACAGAGATTTATGTTCTCGGGTCAACAGAGGTCCCTGGATGGTGACTGAATAGAGGTTTATCATAAGTCACCAACATGGTCAGAAAATCATTGACAGTTCTTACCGTATGAAAAACACCGACCGACAGCCCCGACCTTAGGACTTTGACAGTCTCTTTTGAGAATAAATTTATTGACATGCTGTAACAGAAAGTAATCCTGATATAAACATTTACTTATCTTCAGCATTCAAATGTCATTCTTTATGGCGACATGACATCGTAATCAAATATCACCGAGAGTGATTTTTTAGAGTGTAGTCTTAAATTATACCCCGTCATTGCCACGTCATACCACTCTCTGAAGGGGCAGTTTAATTTCAGTAACCACTCTGAGATGAAGGTGTTGTTTGAACTACACCCTGGCCTTTATATATATTTATTCTTAAACGTCCATACACTGTTTTGTGCCTCTGTCGTATATTGTTGTACGCTGGTGCATAAAACCTCAATTTAGGATCAATTTCTTCTGGGGATGTTAAAATTCATTATACCACTCATGGTAATGTGACACATTGTTTAGTATCGTAACACCCATTGTTACTATACAAATAAGTAGACTATTATAGTTTCATTGATATGGAAAATAGACTTCATTATCATATGAATAAAAACGTAAGGTTCAATACTTTCCACATCAATGCCCACCAAAAGGTTTACTTATTTACATATAAATGAAAATCACACGTCTGGTAGATTGTACAATTGGCACCTTTTAGTGAACTAGCGAAATTACATGTCAATGACTAATTTTTCTTATCAATGTGTTGAATTTGAATGGAAATGTGTCGTCATGAACTTGCGTGTGAGTTGTTAAACTTTTAGTATATATGAAGAGCTAAAGGAATAATGGTACTCTTCAACTTTGACATTACCAACTTTTGACACAGGCTGTTGGGGCTGTAAATCGGTGTTTTGCTGCAAATTGCTAGTACGCTTGTACTTGCGCAATTCGTCCTTAGAACAATGACCAGTGCGTTCTTTATACAGTTGTTCCTCAAAGCCATTTTCATACAAAGAAGTTGCGGCAGTGACCTGAATGTAATGAAAAAATAGTTTATAATACTGTCATAGAAGAGGAATGAAATTTTGGCGGAATGTTATAACAGTCCCACTCTTGAAATTCAGTTCAAATGACAACACCTAACATATGGGACAGATCCACTGTATCGAATGTTGCAAGGATTATCATGACATATTAAACTGGTCTTTCTAAAATACAATGAAAGTAACGAAATCGATTACTTTCGATCTGGGAAGAATGTGAGAAAATTGAAACTTACCTTGCCAGAATAGCCGGTATGATATCCAGATATTCCAGGTAGTTTACAGATTCTTGATGGATATGACCGCAGTGGATTGATTCCGATCTCTTGTTTCGGATATTCAATCTTACCCCGCCCCTTGCCGGTTAAACATAGCCTCAAATAGAACGGTCCACGTGGTGGTAAATAACTCGATTATTTCTTCAAAAGTTCGACCACACAACGTGGGTTAGAGGGATCATTGTATTGGCGCACAGTTTTGTAAGGAATCTTTCCTGCATGATATAATCCACCCTGGTTGATTTTGCAAGGACGTCGCTCCACTAAACTCTATATAATCCCCTTGACTGTCTATTCCTTGGACAAAGTGTTCAAGATTGCTCACGTAAAATTCCTCAAGGCCTTAGCTGACTTCAAATGCCAGAAACATACTTGTTTGTTTTATGCCTACTCATCTGTGACTTAAGGATTGCAAATAGTGTCGATGTTCTTGCTGCAAACTAAATTGCAGCAGGCAAAGTGCACTGCACAAAAAAACGACGTGTAAGGCTCTATTTCAAAGACAGGATACACTGTACATTGTGGTTTAGACGTGTACCTGCTTTGCCAACGGAGAACGTGAAGTTGAAGCCAGTTGTCTACGTCACTGAATTTTCACGCCTGCCTGCAGACTTCTGCACCGGTCAGATGTACATCAGTACCATGGGGATACAGTCTTTCCGCTTGTAACACAGTGTTTTTGCTGGAAAATTGGGCAGTTTTTATAGCATAAGGCTTACAAATAGTAGATTTCAATAAGTTATTACGTCAAAACGTTAATGATTGAACGCTATGTCGCGTTTTTTTTTCCTGTCTCTCTGGAAGCATAGACAGTGGAGTGGAGGCCTGTCTGTGATAGATGTGACTCTTGGCATACTCAACACAAAATCATTGATGTATCTGTTCACATTTACTGAGATCCTGACATCGACAGATTCGCTAGAGTGCATATCTTCATATGGCTCATTATCGGAATCTACAAATAAAATACTCTGAACATTATCTGACTTACTAACGTCACTAATGTTTATTCTGACAAGATATTTTACCTTTTTTTCACAAAGTTTTGCTTCACGTTTTTGTTTTTTAATCCATCTTGTCCCGAATATGTATAATCAATATTTAAACTTACCAAAAACCGTTGTTGAACAGGAAACTTTCATTCCGCGAGCTGAAAATTATTGACATGGTTTTCCTTTGGGCACATTTAACTTGTTGCCATTCATTCATTTATGTTAAAAATGTTTTGTTTTGTTTTGTTTATTTTAATAAGGCCACTTAAGAAAATTGGTTGTTTGCCGTCGTTACATTTTTGAAAAACTTACCAACCAGCTAGGAAATAAACTAACGCAAGAAAACAAATAAGCTCATTTTATTCGGTTATCGAGGAAAATAATATGTTTATTTGTAAAAGTAATAACATTGTTATTGTGTAGGTCATTTTTCCTCACACTCCTGACCTAAGTTTAATCGATCTACAACATTCTCAAGGTCACTGTCCTTCATGATCTTGAATTCAATTAGGCCTGTTTTCAACTCTCTGGAAATTCAATTAGTCACAAGTGGATATGTATTTAGAGCAGTAATTAGCACACCAATAGAAGTTCTAGATTAGAAGTTCTTGTATTTTCTTCTTTTACCATTTCAGTATAAAAAGGCGAGATGTGCTGAGATGTCTCAAGGTGTTCTCCGACCAATTCATATGCCTTTGTACGTTTGGTACCAAATTCCGATATTTATTGTAAAATATTCATAAAATATCGTCGTCTGATTAGAATTTCTCTTTAAAGAGGTTGAGTGGACCACGGACTGTATGTCCGAATACAAGCTCAAATTTGCTTAAACCAAGAGACTCTTGAATTGACTTTCTAAGAGCAAAGAGCAGAAAATGAATTCCTTCATCCAACTGCTTCTCTACGTCAAAACAGTAGGTCCTAATCAAATTTTTCAAGGTTTGATGAAAACGCTCGAGGTCACCCCTGACTTTCTGGGTTGTACGCAGATGACCTTTACTTTTCAATGCCTAGCTTATCCATGACTTGTTAAAAAATTTCCGACATAAAGTTGGAGCCTTGATTGGACTGAACACACTTAGGAATGCCAAATAAAGTGAAATAATTGACTAAGGCTCTTACTATAGGCTTTGTCTTTGTATTTTTCAGTGGTGTGGCTTCTAGGAACTGAGTGGATGCACACGTTATTGTCAGCATGAACTCATTTCCTGATCTTGCTTTTGGTACGGGCCTAACGCAGTCTATGAGTATCCTGCTAAATTGTTGTGGAAATGCAGGAATTAGGGGTCTTTAGAAAAGGCTGATTGATTTGGCTTTCCTACCATTTGACATGTGTGACAAGTTTTACAGAAATGTGCTACATCCTGCCTGAGATTAGGCCAATAAAAGTGACTGAGAATTTATGATAAGTCTTCCTGACTCCTAAATGTCCAGCCCAGAGCGTCTCATGGGTCAGGCGCAATATTTCAGGACAAAAGGACTTTGGAACCACAACTTGATATTGTGTAGCCCAATCGTCATCAACCAAGACATCTAGAGGTCTCCACTCACACATGAGAATACCAGATTTTGTATTATAACAAACAGGACTATCTGAAGTTTCATCATCGTCAACAACTCTGTCAAAAAACAGAAGATATCTTGGTCTTTGTATGTGTTGTTCTGCAATAAGATTTCATCTAAACAATATCTGACCCTGGTCAGCAGAAGTTTTACTAGACGTTTTAAATCCGCTAGGGATAACAGAATGATCCGTATCAAACACCTGACTGAGAAAGGTGTCATGTGAGTCAACATCTGTGACATCATTTTTAATATTTTGATTCTCAGAAATTTCTTTGACATGACTCGAGTGATAACACATGCAGGATACATCCAGGCATTTCTTGCTCAATAGCTCTGGATCCTGATCTAAACTAGGTTATCAGTCACAAGTGGATTAGTTATGACCCTGTCCCCAGCAAGGTCTTTCCAAGGAGAATGTGAATTCCTTCAAAAGGCAAACAAGGCCTAATACCTAAAGTCACAGGTCCAGAAACAAGGTCAGAAGACAAATAGACATTATGGAATATAGTCACTACAATTTACCCCTTAATAAGAAATTAAGAACTTGGAAATGACTTTTCACAAAAAGGGAGGGTATCTGCCAATAAAAGAGACTTGGACGCCCCTCTATCTCTTAAAATGTTGACAGGGGTAGCGGAAGACAAATCAATAGAAAGTGATGTTGAACCATAATGACTAAATGGTTCGAAATTACCCATAATGCTATATTGACAAGAATTGACCTAGACCTCGTTGATTGGGATAAGATGTATTTAACCTCAGAAAATATGTTGCACACATTATTAGACTCTAATTGAGATGATGAAGAAATAAAGTCAGAGGCCTTAGATCCATTTTTACCACGCTGACCGTCATGTTTTCTTTTCAGTTTGAGACAATCTGTCATTAAATCGTCTTTCTTACAATAATTACATTAAAGTGTACCAAATTGTTTGCCAGAAGGAGATTTAGACTTGGAATCGGGAGATTTGGAGTGTTACTTGAACTCTGTGAACTGTTTTTATTTGATTTTCTACTCTCCTTTGAGAAATTCGTTGATGAAAATGTCCCTGCATTGTTACAAAATGAAAAGGACTGAGATGGATTGCTGACAAATGAAGTTTTATTGGTCAATGAATAATCATCGGCCAAACGGGCGGCAACTTCTGACGTATCTGCCTTTTGTTAATTGATAAACGTAATTGTGTCGCTTCGAATGCACCTTTTAAATTCCTCAATCGAAATGAGTTGCCTCAATTTTTCGTGACTTCGACAAACCTCTTTAGGAGAACACCAGCGATCAAACAGTTGTTCCTTTGTTCGAGCAAAATTGACATGAGTTTGATATTTCACTTTTTCACGGTCTCACAATTTCCGACGGTAAGCTCCAGGCACCAACTCATAGATCTTGATGATTAATTCCTTCACAGAATCATAATCTGAAGTCTGCTCTACTGACAACTGAATTAAATTTCTCTGGCTTTACCCACCAAAGCACTCTGCAAAAACGTAGACCAGGATTTCCTAGTCCAATTCAGACTCTGAGTCACTTTCTCTAAAGGAAGAAAATATTTATCAACATCTTTTTCTTGGAAGGGGGACTAATCTGAAATGCTTAGTGATGTAAAAATTATCTGAAATGAAGCATTGTCCTGATTGTCTAAGCTCTGAACGTTTTATTTCTACATGTAGTCAATTTTCTTCTAATTGTCGTTCCTTTCCTTTTTCAACCCCCTCTCTTTCTTCCCTCTCTTCCATTTTAATTCCATTTTAACTTTCTTTTTCTAATGAGAATTCCTTAAGCTCCAAATCTTCCAGCATTTCTATTTTTTTTAGTTCCATGGTGGACTGTATGGTGGATTCAGGCATATGATCATCCAAGGTGGACTCCTCAAAGTTGCCTGAATTAAGATCTTTAAATTCTACTTCAGGGAACCTGGCCAGTGCAATAAGGTTTTCTCTTCTGGAGGGAATCAAAAATGCATTTATCAACGTCCTCATAAAAATTTTCATGCTTGATTCGCGGAGTTCAAAATATACAGTAGTTTGGTAAGACTGGCGCAAATTTTGTCAAACGGCTAAAATGTTCGGACCCCGAACAAGCCCCCAATTTTTTTACGTGGGAGTAAACGAACAGTACGGTGAACTCAGCAATTGCCGTAAATATTATAACAAAAATAAAACCAATCACTAAGTCAAGGGATATAGTACAAACTGTAAAAGTTTACAGGCTCCTTATATCATCTGGGACAGTGCACAGCTCAAGAGTAGAGTTAGACACTCAGACAGATTAGGAAGTCCTTTGGCTTGTTTGCAGGCTTGAGGTTGTGCAAAGTCCGCAGTATAAATTCAGCATGGCAGTGAAGGTCTTTAGAACAGAGCTTTTGCTCTTGCCAACATCGAGAACTTGACGTCATGCTATAAATAGGGCATAACGGAGACTGGCCTCAAATCGCCAAACCCTCAATCTAAATGTCAGCCTACCATCTAGCGTGACAGTCTGCTGAAGTTCATTCCTTAGATTTATTCTGTTTTGATATTTATAGGCCCAAACACTTGGAGCAAGAGTTAGTCCAGACATAAAGTAGTATTGACCGTTAATTCGTAAAATTTTCAAAACATGACAACGTTAAGAGTCAGTCTAATGAATGTTTTCGACTCAAAAAGATATGTCATGCTTGTAAGCAAAAGGTTGTAGACAGTCTACTGCAATCTGACTCTCTACTCACGTAATAATAATAATTCTATTGCCTCATTTGATTCGCTTTTAAAATAAATATATTTTTAATGTACTTTAAACTGAGTGGTGAAGCAATGGTCTGTTATTCTATTCTGTGTTGCACCACGCCAGATGGATTCAGACACAGTTTTGTAAGACATAGCAAATGTGAGCTGTAAAATAAACAAACCATTATTTAATCACTTATGCCAAAAATCAAGTGTTTGTCGCTAACATGTACAGTCTGTTTATATTCTGTGAAAGAACCCATGTTTCTAGCCATTACATGATGCGCCAACTCTTTGGTTTTTAACAGTGGGGCGCTATAAGCCTAGGTGTTTAAGCGCCGAACATGCACTGATGGTATACATGAAAATCCTCAATGACCATGTATCTGTCAGTAAATGATCATGTTTTTGAACACGGATAATCTGTATAATAACAACATCAACTTCCGTATGGTGTATTGTGATACACACGCATTAAAAACGTTCTGAATCAGACAAAATATCCTTCCTTCACATACTGTCACCAAAGCTCCTCACCGTCATCGACCCTTCGAGTCAACTAGAGGAGGAGAACAAAGTCAGTCATGCCGGATTGTCAAGGAAACAGTGCTTACCGAATATAAATAACTTCATATAAAATAACTTCTGTCAAAATGTTTCTTCATGTTGTTATTTGCTATATATCTCTCATACAGATTCGTTCACAGAGGTATCAAAGAGTTGATAACAACTGGTGTATGTAACCTTATTGAATTCGTCAACAGTACCACACATAACTGGTGTGCCCATACAAGAGACACTCACACTCATAGTGCAAAGAGCGGGCACACTGGATTTATTATTAGCATTTTATTTGTGTACAATCAGATGTAAAAAAATAGTAATGATATACAAAAACAAAGAAAACAACATGCACACGGAAATATTAACAAATACACGGCATGGAAGGAAAGGAAAAGTAAGTAATTCAAATAGATGGAACACATTTATTTTGCATTTTATTTAATTCGCTGAATGTGCATACGTTTTATTATAAAAAACGGAGTCAGCGTGGACTCTCTTTTGTGCCGCGCAACAAAAACGGAGGCACTGACTTGTTTACAGACAAACACACAACATACATTTAGCAAATGCCATGATTTTTTTTTATTGGCAAGACGTGCTGACGTTACCAGGACAGACTTTTTGAACGCATTGATTTAACCATGGAAGTTGTTAGACAAATATATCAATATCCTGAAAAAAACACTTAAAAAGTAATACTTTAATGTTATCAATGTTTTATCCTACTCAGAAACTGAAGCGAGGATTTCCCAATTTGGGAACAACAACTGACACTAAACAGGATAGTGTGTATGGAAAAACACTACGGATAGTCGCTGGTGTGTGACGTGGAGGAGGGGGGGGGGCAGAAGAGTCGGTTACACAGTCGATGACGATGTGCTCGCTGCCATCCGAATTTAATCTGAATTCATAACAGATGTACGGTGACGACAGTGACATCGAATGTTACTGATAAAGTTCATAATACTAGCAATATGATGACATCAATCTAAATTGAACTGCTTGCTGCGGTGTTTGTTCTGCTGGGAACACAAAGCATCGTACCTAGAGCTATTGCTGCCGTTGATTTGTTGACGCTACCACCTTGACAAACCAAGGAAGTTTGTGTAGATGCAGACGCAGGAAACGTGATACTACGCGTTCAAGCTCTTTTTGTACAGGATTTATTGTAATGTCTGTTTTATTCTTAACTCATCAAAGAGAACTTAGTGTCACAAAAAAGAAAACAAACTAAATATTTTGTCTAATTTTTGGGAATGATTGAATAGGCGGTGTGCCTTGATGACGTTAACTTTGGGTGTTCTACCTGAAAAAAGTCAATGGCTGCGTTTCTTTTGTTGCGCGGCATGCGCACAACAGGGAGTCAAAGCTGACTCGTTTTGTAGTAAAATTTCTACCACTGTCAAAAATACAGCCTTACAGTAAAATACTTATCGAATATGGGTGGCTTTTTTGAGTGTAAAATTCTTATTCGAGTAGGAGAAATATTAACACGATCAGAGTAAGAACCATTACGTAAACCATCACGTTATATTGTGTTAATGTGTTCATTAAAATACAAAACACTGTCGAAAGCTATAGCATCACCTCAATATACAAATAAATCTTTATTAACACTGTGGCATTTCCTCATCATGTTGTCTTGGGTATTTTTTCTGTAAAAGTATAAGTAAACGACTAACTTTGCTATCGTTATTGAAACTTTAACGTTTCGAATTTCTAGCAATGACAGTCGTTATGTTCTAAAGCTTCTACGTATATGTTGTTCGTTTTCAGGCAAAAAAAATAATTGAAGATAAAACAGTGTTATACTGACAACCGCCTATTTATAAATCTGACTGTAAGGAGGAACACTTAGTTTTTCGTCTAAATATCAGTTTAATTTAAAATTCAGGTATAGTCAAAGGTTACATTTCAAAGCTTAACTTCTACTTTAATACCAAACCATACCAATCTGTTCAAAACAACAAAACAACACCAAACAAACTACACAAATTGGTAGCTATTGTGTAAAGGAGGGATTGAACACTCTTATCACTCCTTACTTCAATTACACTTTAATACGATATCGGTCTAGCCATTATGTGAAAGTCGTAACGTGTAAGAAATAGAAGTATGAAATAAGTGGAAGCCAAAATAGTTTTTTAGCTTTTTATCAAATGTGAAAACTTATATATAGCAGAACCGTATAGCTAATATTGATAAAAACTATACTGGGAATAAGTTGGTTGAATTTTTCATCTTATAAAGAAAGAAAAAAATATTCAGACGTAGATGGATTGGTCGAATTATAGCCCTCTTACGAAGACGTATTAAAAGTAAAATTCAAAATCTAATACACGATGACACACAAAGAGCAGATGCATGACATACTAGATATTATCGTATTCCTCCGATTTTAAGACCCCCTTTCCAGAACCAAAAGACGAAAAATATTTGGGGGGTGGTTATCGACTCACAAACATATCTAACAAATGATTGTTATTATATCATGTTTAAAAATGCATGCGTAAACTTTGATTACTAATACAAGTATATTGATGGCGGAAATACAGCCACCTGATTAGTTGAGACGAGAAAATGACGGTGGTATATTCGCTATATACTACAGCTGACACACGCTCGTTGTTGTCATTCCTAGACAGAATTTCAATGTACAGTTATTATATAATGACAATTAACCAAACCTAGCGACGTTACACAACTCGATTTTGTCCAGTTCATTTCCTATATGCACTTGCTATCGCTCGGGCATGCATGTTGATAACTAGTCAAAATCGTGTTGTATACCAAAGCAGGATGTTGTTTCCTGTTTATTAATCAAACGCCTGAAACATATTCCCCTATAAGATTGATTTGAAATGAATTTTTGCTAACACGTGTAAGATATTCCCCAAGTCAAGCATCTTTTTCTGTTTCGATTTCGCAAATTTGCTGAATGCCCCCATCTTATTTTGTTATGAAATCTTTCAAATCTTGATTTATCAAGCAAAGTATCTAGTGGATATACATTAAATTGAGTATCTCATACAAAATCTTGTCATGGTCGCAAAAGAACATGTAAGAGCCTCTACGAATATGATACAAAGTCCTTATCCCTTGAAAACTTTCTCTAACATTGTCGTAAACTACATCGTAAGTGAATGTAAGCTCCTCTTTAACAACAACGAAACAAAAATCAACAACAACAATGAACAATATCACTTCCATTTTCAAATTACATGTAAAATTATTGGCCATTCTCATCACAATAGGTTATAATACGATTTGAACTGATTTAGGATAATTGGATAGTGCAATAATGTCGACTTAATCTGTAAAAGTAACCGCATCTGCGTTTCTTTATGAGTTACACACTTGTTCTTATGTTCTTGTTAATATCTCAACATATTCAGCTATAGGGTACCTAACACTTTTAGAGAAATTTGAAAAATATTAACTTTAAGTTAGAATTAGTCCGAATTAGTTACAGTTTATTGTGTCTAATTTTATATTGCAAAATTTAGCGATATCTCAATCGTATTCTGTGCCGATATGGAAGTATTGAGTTGATCGGTAAATTATAATAATACAACATTTTGCACGCACCATCTTCGATTAATTCAGCTTCATAGTCTTCAAAATCTCTCCAACATTCTTTCCACGGTATCCATCGTCTTTTCCACTTTTAGAAATCTTTCTTTCATCGTCTTTTCCACTTTGAGAAGTCCTTCTTCAACCTTTTCAAGACGAGTTGGCTGCCACTTTTACATTCTCCAATTTCATTTATTACTTTATCAACTCTGGTATTGAAAAGAGAAAATGAGACATGCGAAAGTAGAATAATACGGGGAGTGATTCCAAGAACAAACACGCTAAGAATCAACAATTTCTCCCATGTTTTGGTGATATCCTGCTTGGGTTGAATAATTTCGAAAGCTTTGCATTTTTTACGGTCTCACTACCTAGTCTTGGTGGAAACTGAGAGGAAATTATCTTATTTTATCTGATATTAGGTCACGAAACATGCAGAATGTTGACCATTATCAGATTATGCACAGTAATTTCGAGAACAATATAGCTTAGAACAATCTGAATTAGCACACGGCAAGTAAAATAAAACGTGACATGCTGATGAACCAACATAGAATATTCAACGACTTTCAATGACCAAGTCGACCAATAATAATTAAATAGCCCCGATATTTACTTATTGGAATTGAAATACTATCACGGTTTCAACATCTCCGAATGAGGCCTTGGTCATACCTTGGAATTTTTAAATTTGATCTATCTCTAGAAATACGTTTAAGGGAAGATATTTTGACCAAAAAGTGGAAAAGATCGGTTCAAAAATACGCAATATGTAAATTCAAGCAATCCTAGAAATTTTGGTCTTCTGGCCAGAGGTCCATAAATCTGTCTTTCATGAAGATCACTTTGTTTGTGTACCGTCTATTTACTGTCTGTTCTGTGCTGTTTTGTCTATGTTTACAACTATTGTCTTACGAATTCTGACCTACTGTCATTGGAATATGGATTGGTATGATTGCGATTATTTTACAGATATTATGTAAGTGATTTCATAATGTGAAGAGGTTTTGACTTGAATTGCACAAACTGGTCACAAAGTTGTGTTTATGTTAATGTCAATGACATCGACCATCCTCAGTTGAACCAGCTCTTTGCGAGAAGTAAATAGGAAGTATGTTGGTGAAATGACTGATATAAAGTAGATAAGAAAGATGCTTAGAGATTGCGTTTGTGGGTTATCAAACGCCTTTTATTTATACAATTACATATTAAAGGATAGTGGCTTGATTATATTAGAAGCATTGTACGCATAGTTGAATTAATCGTTGTTAGATGTGTGGACGGATGGCATCTATGTATGAAAAACTTGAGAGAGACCGTGACTAGATTAAAGTGAGAAGATACGATGAGAAAGTACCTTTTCTCATTAGTGTCTATATGTTGTTGGTTTTTCTTGATGAAATAATTCTGTAAGTGTTTCTTCTCAAACACGTTCAATGCTTCGTCATCACCCTTTTCCAACTCAACACCTATGAAATATGCAAACGCAAGGACATATGAAGTTCAACATTAACGAAACTCACTCTGCCTGTACCTGTACACATTACATTATGTTGTGAGATCCATGAGTACATTGTAGATCATTTGGTCAGAATATCTGTAGTCTTGCACCATATGAGCACTAATTTTACAATATGCTTGGTCTAGAACTATTAAATGAAAACGATAACAGTCAACGGTAATGTGTGATATACACATTACAAAAACAAATAAGAGTAGTTCATTCATTCAGTTTTTAAATATATAGATGGCTTAGACAAGTGTTTTGTAAACTACCGATACGAGTACACGGTATTGCACGGTCCCTACCTAGGTCAATGTGAGCTTGGGAAACATTTCATTAAAATATTTACAAGTTGTAAGGCAAGCAATAATATTATCATCAACAAAAATGGCGATTGACAGACAGGCAGACAGACAGACAGACAGACAGACAGAGACACACACAGATAGATAGATAGATAGATAGATAGATAGATAGATATAGATAGATAGATAGATAGATAGATAGATAGATATATAGATAGATAGATAGATAGATAGATAGATAGATAGATAGATAGATAGATAGATAGATAGATAGATAGATAACTGAACAAATGCTTGATATAGGTTCAATATATTAACGTATATTGACGTATATGGAACATGAAATTAGTTGTATACATAACGTTTATCTTTGTATATGGAACATATCAATACGTCGATATTCGTACGTATATCTATGCAGATCTTTGCACATCAGGTGTACACTGTATTTATGCATTTTATTAGCATATGTACGTGAATACTTAACGTATTTGACACATGTACAGAATCAGTATATGTGTATATATTGTCGTTATATATATATATATATATATATATATATATATATATATATATATATATATATATATATATATATATATATATATATATATATAATATATATCAAGCAATATGCCATTGGATAGATAAACACTTCGCTGGATATCGATACATCAGAGAACTTACGGAGAGAAGAGGATTCCTTGACTTTCTTATCGGACACACCTGTAACCGGAAAAGACCGTATTCATATTTCATAATGTATTTTTTCGGAAAATTGCCTCATACATTGATGCTTCCTTATAACTCCAGATTTTACACTTCATAAGTGTACTAAAGTTATACTCGCGATCTTAATACAATATCATTCTTGTCGAAAGTTATGGTTGTCAAGAGCGGTTAAAAATATGTCACAGTATGGTGAAGATTGACCCTTAAAAGAAATTTACATTTCGTGGAGGATAGAAGCAACACTGTGAAAAAGAAAACAAATTCTAAACGAACTGCACAAAAGTAGAATATTTTCCAACAGACCATTAGTGTTATGTTGCTTTCTGGTTTCCCATATCATTTTAACACTTTTATGAACATCAAAATTTCTGCACAATTTTTATTAAATAACGATTATATTACTTACACTTTTTTAGGTGAACAATTAAACGATACGCATGATTGAAATGATGAGTGGTGGCACCAGTGTTGGTCTGTCATGATACTCGCTTATCAATCCAAAACGATAAAACTTCCAATATAATTCTGCATTGTTTTGCACGCTTTGAAATGTGTAGCTAGTAGAAAAGAGGCACAAAGAATTCATATATTTTTCGCAAATGACTTGTACAACCACATGTATTTCACACAACGTCTATAATTCTCAAACCAATTCCTAATTACATGGTGAAAAGCAAAGAGGTTTTATTTTACATTCAGCAGCTCTAACAAATTATCCAATAAAATGTCAAATTTGCTAAATGCTTAAACCTTGGACGTCTGACGGGGGTGCTTCAAACATTTGCCATTATTCTATCGCCTGTCGATCGCCAAAAGTTACTTAGAGGTTATTACCAAATATCGCCTGTTCCTGTGTCGTATCAGCATGAGTGTAATATGTGCTGTGTCATAACGAGAGGAAGTCGAGTGTCTGACGCAGCACAAATGACACGAATGCTGATACGACACAAGACACAGACGATATTGCGTAATAACAGATTATCATATGCCCATGCCCATAATTTTACTAATAGTACGAAAAACCTTAAATTTTGAGGCTTTATTTTATTACGCCTTGAGCATAATTATCGGAATATTTATGTGAATAGGCTTCATTCATTAACTATATTTCGATGCCAACATCACACGTAACATCTCTACAAGTCCTCCATATGTCAATGAATCCCAAGAAGAAAGACACCGGGATTCGAAAGTGGTCATGCAGGAGGAACACTTTGAGGTGCAATATGCTAATTCAATTGTAACCAATCAGAAACTGTCCTCAGCTTTACATCTATCCTAATTTCGATCGCCTTTGATCGTCTTTTGGCATAGATCGTGCGCGGAAGGTGTAGCCATTTTGTTTGTTCACTATGAGAGTTGCCGTACAAACGGCAAAATGTTCGCTAGAGCATGTTCAAAAAAACAAGAACTTTAACAGGAACAGAAACAAATTTTTAACAGAAAAACCATGGGAAAACATTACAAGACTCAACATGTTATTTGCACATTTTGTAACCAGAAATACCCGTTTTGCTCGAAGGCCTTCAAATTTTTACGTCGGCGACATCACTTCACAAGCGGGAAGCGGGGGCCATTTTGTTTGTTTACGTTGTTTACCAACAAACTGCTAATGCAGTTCGGGAAAACTCCAGAACTGATGCCGTTTATCGTGCATATCTCGATGTTTACCGTGAAATATCACAGCTGATATTTTACGGTAAACGTCACTAGGATGAAGTGATATGGGCAAGTGCATATGATAAATATAAATATCAATCAACGACACTAACAGACTACGGATATCTCTCCTATACTCTATGGACGAGCATTTGTCTATGGCATTGTTATGTCACCCTTTTCGATGTACGTTACCTGAACATGGCGATGAGCAAATTGACGAGTAAGATATTGGAAATCAGCATGTAGATTGCAGTTAGAGTTGGCGCCACCCATTGATGCCCGTCAACTTCAGGGCAACCATTCATTGATCGGTGATCTTGAAACGAAGTCGTATTGTCAACCAATTCTTTAACAGTAGTGAAGAATAGGCCACATATCACCCAATTGTATTGGGTATTGTTTGGACGGTTGTGGCTTGCGATAAATTACTTTTTACGACATTTTTATTATCAAAACAGTTTTGAGTGAATATGTAATATGTTTCGCTCGGATACAGTAATTTCCAAATTTTGTTCGGTGGTCACATAGTTGTGTATTTAACAAAATTGCAAGGTACTTTCTTTCTTAGATGTCTTTGGGAAAATAGTACTTTGCATTGTCATGTATTTTATCTAGCAAGATTAAAACAAACGTTTCAAACCGAAAAAATAAATTAACATGATATACGAAACTATAACAAATCAATAAAAAAAATTCAAATATTAAATAAAATAGGTTGTGTGCCTTCATCTTCTTCCAAAAGCAGCTCGCCGTAAAGTCGCCAGTAAGGTTTGTATAACGATCTAAAAATTATGTTAGAAGAGGGGTCTAAGTTTGGATTCAAGATAGCCTCGTTAGCAATGCCAAAACTGGCAATGAAAATCATCAGTATATATAGGAATAAGCGGAGATCTTTCATCTGCAATAGAAAAGTAATTAATCCATATTAATACCTTTCATTATTTTTATAATCACGTAAATCTATTCATTGTGTGCAAAAGAGAAAGATACAAGTGCAAAAGTTACCAATCTTCTCACATTGAACATCTATACTTTATACATGTAACCTCGACCTTCATTGACATAATTATAACTTCCTAATTTCCTCCACATTTGACCTTGAGGCTTTCTTTTGCCAAGTAAAGCGTTGTATTCATTGCTCTGATAAAGCTTATGTGCAACATTTGATAGTGAGTATGTTATTGCGAGTGAAACGCAAATGTTCTCCAGTCAGCCATTCAGCGTCACAGAACAAAACACTGTTTTTGGTCTTTGGCGTTTAATATACTTTGCTGATTGATTGATCGATTGATTAATAAACTAAACAACTCATTGAGGGTCGCAGTTAGAAATATTGTAAACACTAATCTCGATCATGGAACCACATTTTGTTATGGGTGGGGAGTTAACTCAGCGGTTTTAACTGTGATGTGAACGCTAGGTGAATGGGTGCTGTACGTTGTGAGTTCGAATCGATCGACATTATACAGAATGATATATGTAAAACAGTAACTTACCATTCTACTTATCATAATTATCTTTGGTCCAACTCCTTCGAAAAGAAAGCCCAAGGGCAGCAAACGAACAGAGAACAAGATGAAGGTTAGACTGTACATCACTCTTGCAACGGCAAATCGACACGGTGGAAGGGCAAAGCGTAACGCTACGGACACTGCAAACATCACATACATGAGTAAATCGAATCGGTTCCACACATCAGAAGACCAACTGATCGCTTTTTGTTTCACCGATTTCGGTTTACGAACGAGCAGCTGTTGAAGAGAGATAAGCAGTCTGAGCTATATGGAAAGCACAATTTTACGAAATTCGTGGGATAATTATATGCAATGGTGAATTCATTTAATATGTCGCAACTCTGTTCAGCTTAACTCTTGGTTTTACTGGGGAATAGCCTCAAGCTGTCTGTTGCGAACAGTAGCCGTATGTCGTCCAGTCTTTATCAGATATAGGAGGTATCACGCGATCGTAATACATGTAATTGAATACGAACACGCTTGGAGAATTGAGATTAGTGGCTTTATTTACAGCATGGGAACGTAGCACGAGTAACAACTTAAGCTTTCTTCTAATCATCTCTCCCCGAAATCAATGAATTTCATTTCTCCCTAATAAAATTTTAAGTTTGCTCTCTTACGCAATCTACCATTTCAACCTTGATGACAACGTCGGCACTCAATATACTGTAACACTATACGTTAGAGAGAAAGTATAACGTGTAAATGGCATGCAGAATCTACATACTAACCTGCCTAACTTCATCAACAATCAAAGTACAGACCCAGAAAATAACAACCCATTCCATGGTACTAGGTGCATCTGATTCTTCACTTGGTCTCAGATCGGTCAATAGGAAGATAGCATACAGTACCAGCAGTACGATATATGAGAGCTGAATCGAATATAGAGCCGCACAGGTAAAAAGGATGTAACTTTCAGTTATTATCGGGAAAACAACGTTTCTTTGGCAATGTTGTGACGATGTGAATGTACTTACAAACAATATTTGTTATGCACTTCAACATATCTCCGGGAGACGAAGAAGTAAATGCAACAACTTTTTTGAAAAAACAACTATGAAAAAAAATCAAAAAATGATGTTCAATCCTAGTCAAATTATGACATGTTCTTACCATGCTATATACAAATTTGGTGTGTGGTGCAGTGTAGTAGTATCTCATTTCCTTCAAGAAGGTTTTTGTATTATCCCCTTTACCTTTCGTCACACGAAACGACATCAATGGAAAAATGGGTAAGAATATTCCGATGAAAAACTGTAAGAAAAGACAAGAAGACAGTTGCATAAATAAAATGGAAAACTGTAGGAAAAAGACAAAAGAACAGTGACATAAGTACAATATTTCCAAATAAAATCTGACTCAAATTTAAAAGTCCTTTTCATTAACTTTCGCATTATGATCCGGAAATTCAACTACTTCAACTTAGTCGTACAAGAAGATATCTTACAATTTCGGCGCATTGGTCGATTACTGAAAGGCTAACTTCGAATTGACTCATGGACTACTCATTACCAAATAAGGAAGCAAGGACTTTTTGTTAAAGGGTATCATATTTTGTTTTCGTTTTAATTTTTAAATCAATTTTTTAAATAATGACTTACGTCACTTTTCATTTTGCATAGTTTTTACAGTAAATTTACTCTCGTTTCCAGACATCATTGCTTAGTACGTGAATTAACAAAATAACACTGCCTATAAATATTATGGTACGACCAAACCAGTTAAGGTAGCTATATACCTTTTAGACACAGATTTTTAATTTTTTCGCGGAGGCTCCATTCAAATTATATGGCCCGATAATTAAAATTCCTTGAAAAGCACCTTCATCTAACACCTTTAAGAGCGCATTAAAAAAAACAAAGGCATATAAAGAAAATCCCAGACACGGTTTTGAAGGATATTGTCAAGGCTTGTCAATGAAGAAATTCCAACCGGAAATTTTGCAGCGTGTTCGCATAAGGCGGGAAAAACCGGTTTTTTGGAAGGTTCAGCAAAACGCTTGTCACGTGACTCTTATGCAAATAATGACCGTGTACTGTGCTTGGTCGGATAGTTCTATATCAGGGCTTTCAGAAAATGTATACTTTATTGGGGTTTGGGACGTGTTCAATTGAGAAAAAAATAAAAATCCGAAAGTGTCTAAAAGGTATGTAGCTACCTTAATTAGATCGTAGGGCAAAGATTCCCTTTAGTGCTGTCTGAATATTGCATGATGCGTGAAACTCAAGGTTACAAGACAAGTATTGAACCTTTCCAAGTAATGAACTCTCTGCAGAAAATTGAGCTCGTAACCCAACCAAAGTACAATTTTCTAAAAGCCTATATATTGGCAAATACTTTGTTTTTATTAATTAGCAGTAGTTTACATAAGGACCACTTTATAGATCTATCTATCAGATTATAAATCTATCAATTTCGGGATCGCTCCGCCAGCTGTTAGACGGCACACTTACGATTAGCAGTTTCGCGATCCCTTTCACACTTGGAACTGCACAAACATGAAACAGTTTCTATATACCCATTTGTGGCTCTTTGAGCCCAATCTTTCACTTGTTAAACAGTGTGATTGGCTGATGGATGCGCCTATGTTGTTTAACGAGAAGCGTGATTAGTTTGCCTGTATGAAGGTCATTAGGTAATCTTTAACCTGTTAACGATGGCGTCAAAAAGAAATGTGGCATCGGCCACTGGCACCTTGCCGATGCTACATTTTGCCCAAAGAAAACCATTCAAACGTTACACTTGATTCCAACAATACATTTAGTTTGTGTAGGAAAAACTTCAATTCCGCTGAGTTTGTGAGAGAAAAGCACTGAAAAAATATGATTTTGATCGACGATTCGAAGTTCACGAGAAGCTAGTTTGCCGCCGCCGCGCTGGCTGCCAGCGTCATTACGAGTATGAAAATCTTCTCAACAAATCAAGTTATTCTCAGACAGACCAATACCGACGCATCCGATCGTTAATTACCGAGTAACAGGCAGTTGTGTTTCCGACCGTTTACGCTGTTCTCTCTGACAGCCTCGTCTATCTACTGATACGCTATACATATCTGCGTGTATACGCAGTGTTAAAATTATTGGTATAGGTCAGGATATTTCATTTTATGGGTGTCATCAGGTTCATCGATAGAGTATTCTACCAAAGGACCACCTTAAAAGATCGATGTCGGAATAAATCTAAAATTCTTTAAAAAGTTTTCCATCCGTCAAAAACGATATTCTTGTTTGATTTGGTTGAGAACTATTTAAAAAAAGATGTAATTACATAATTTTGCTCTTTAGATTGCCGTAATTGCAACTGGAAAACTTCATTTTCTTCTAGTTGTCTGAAATAGGCATCTTATATCTTTACATTACAGAGAATCATCTTACCGATTTTTTTTGACAAAGGTAAATGTGATTTTCATCAGAATAATGTTGTTATTTTCAAATTTCCAT
Organism: Ptychodera flava; assembly: GCF_041260155.1. NCBI lineage: Eukaryota > Metazoa > Hemichordata > Enteropneusta > Ptychoderidae > Ptychodera > Ptychodera flava. The sequence continues at coordinate 5,007,288 of NC_091930.1, forward strand.
CTTAATTGTGTTTTAAGTATGACTTGAATTATCACAGTAAAGATAAATAATGGGAACATCTGATAAATATTCATCAATTAAGTTTCGACATGGTCCCTAAGTTAACTCTTTTCTGATTGAATGAATATGAACAAGATCTAAGACACAAAACAAAATTACTGTTTTAGTCACAGCCAAATGTTCAATGAATTAGTCAAATGTCACCTCAGATGCCACTAGAGAACACCATTTCCGCTCAAAATTTCCATTTTTCGTCTTTATATATACGATGTATCTACAGATATACTTACCGGAAAGTTATAAATATTTAATTTACCTTTGGACCATGGGACATGCAGTTAAATAACTTAAACGTTTGGATCGCCTCGTAGAAAGTTTGGATCTGTATCTCAGGTACTGGTAAGTTCCTGCTATGTGAGTAATTTAAAATATCTCTAATACCCTCATGTCCCGAGCTAAGAAAGCGCTGACTAGGCATCCAAAATGCCAAAAGCAGCAAAAAAAGAGTTGATTTTGTCGACAAGGTCAAGGGCTTCACCGTCATAGAATAATCAATTTTGAGGTAGTGAGTAATCATTTAAAAAGTAATCAAGTGAGCCTCTTAGGTTGCAGTACTACTAGCTTTCTATTGTTTGGTTAGAAGTGCTTATTGCACCGGTAAAAATAAGGAAACAAACACTTGCTTTGATTGGACTAACACGTTTGGATATCTATATATTCGACTTAACTACGACGAGAAAATACTTACCGTCAACCACTGTTTCCATGAATATATAGATAATTTTCCCATCCAGATGTTATAAAGTCTCTTCTGGCAACAATCGCTTTTCATAAAATTCATGAGTTTCGTCGAATATGCAATTGACAAGCATGTTGTACTACCCCATTCAGGCAGAGTGCGCACCAATATCAACTCCGACCGCTTTGTGTCAGCCTCATAACAACTCTCTAATACATGAATCGCCAAATCTTGAAACACTCTAATACAAATAAGCAGAAAACAAAGATTTGAAGGGAAAGGAATAAACAAATGGTTGCGGGTTTCTTTATGTATCGTGCTTTGAAAACGAATGTCCAACTATATTTACTTCATTGTTATCTGTAAGGCGAGAATCGGACACAACGTGCATTTATCCGACAAAGCAGCCCAACTTCGCTGTCAAACTATTTATTGCCACTATGGCGACCTGCATGACATTACTTTTAATACGAAGAAAACACAATGCATTTGTGTCATTTCAAAACGTACTCAGATTGTATACACTCCATCTGTTTATCTTAATGGTATGAACATTACATTTGTAGCAAAGTAAAAGCATCTTGGGCATTTGATGACGGACAAGTTTAGTGATAATGAAGACATTGAGCGTCAAAAGAGAGCATTATATGTATCTGCAAATATGCTCTTGAGAAAATTTTAATTATGTTCTTTGAATGTAAAGTGTAATCTTTTCAAAGCATATTGCTACCAATTATATGGTGGTAATCTGTGGGTTAATTATACTGCTGGTGTCTTGAAAAAAGTGAAAGTGGTTACAATAATGCAGCTCGCATTTTTCTTGGCTATGAGAGACGCTGTAGTGCAAGCTCTATGTTTGTTTCTAATAGGATTGATAGTTTTGATGCTCTTTTACGAAAGAAAATGTATGGTCTGATGAAAAGAATATCTTACAGTGAAAATACAATTGTAAGAATGGTTAATGATGTACTGTTTTACAGTTCTGACTTGCGTAACCTATGGATAAAGTCGATCTTTCATGGTAAGTGAACGAATTTATATATGGATAGTATATCCAACACCATTTTTTGTATCATAGTATCTGTATTTCCTTTGTGTAATTTATATGGACGAATGTTGTCCGAAATAAATAATAATAATTGCTACAAAATAATCCAAAAACATACTTCATAGCCAGGAGAAAACGAGTATATAACTTTACAAAGTAACCCCCGTAAGCATACATTTGTGTGATTGGTTTGCAACCGACCTCCAATGATGATCACTTACTTTGCATGTTCCAAGAGCGAAGAGTGCACGGTGAGGTCCTCTTTCGTCTTTGCAAAGGCAGCCAAGGCTCGGAGTATCTGACCGGCGATCAGAGCTGCGCCTGTGACGACAAAGAATAACATACATGTCCTTTTCGATGCTATTAGTCCACGGTTACTCTTGGATAGAGTAACCGTGATTAGTCTGAGAATATTAGCGTCATAAAATGTGTAGAACCTCTGAAGGCAATGAATCACATAATCAGAGACATGCGAGAAGATGTCATGCAGGACTATATTGCGACTTGTACACTTGACAATTTTAGCACGCTGAAAGATAAGTGTCAAATGCTAAATTCTGAAGTGACTTCAAAGGAGGGAGTATTCCGCATCATCACTGAATATATTAACTTTATAAATGGGCATTGGATTAAAAGAACTTTGAACGATCAACTCGACGAGAAAAATGAATTTAAAATATATTTAACATACATGTGTAAAGACAGCATCCGACAAAACTTGCTTATCTAACAAAATCAATATTGCCAGTAGCCTACAGAGTCTTATTGGCAAATCTGTACAGCTCAAAGAAGTATTACACTAAGCCCCGTTTATGAATGTTTTCATATACCACTATTACAGGTAGTTCCGTCTTTCTGGCTTAGCATCTTTCATATTTTTGCAAATTTACTTTCAATTTAATATGTTCACTCTCTCTGGTTTATCAATTATGTTTGGACTAATTTCTCCAAACGAGTAGCCGGACAGCAAAACGGGACCGTTTTGTTTAGTGAGCACGTTTTGTCACCTTCAAATGCACGTACCACGTATAAAAAGTGGATGAATCTCGGGAACTAGGCTTTCTATCTCAGCGATGTTAACAATTCTTTGCTAATGTCATGTCTAAGGTGTAGGCTCTTTTTTCAAGTATTTCCATTATTTTTTGTTTCATTTCGTTGTTTGATGAACATTATGTATCGAGCCAGGTATTATCTAAAATATGCCCCTGTAGAACACAAAAAAGTACTACAAACCGATATTGCTGGAGGTGAGTCTTTCCAGAACAAAATGGCCAGGGCTTTTCTATTAAGCAAAACTGCCCAAAGGAATAAGTGTTTGTCAGGATCAAATATCTTTGAGACATCTGTGGCTTCAAAGTAGGCGGGCGCATGATATTCGTTTTTGTAAGTCTTCGCAACAAAGAACAAACCTGGTTGAACTTGACCTTTTGAAGGGAAATTGGAAAAAATGGGATATAACGTGACAGTATTAAAGGACAAGCACAAAGCCATTACAATTATTATTTGATAACGGGAGATAAATAATGAATCACACAGGCAGTCTTAACATCAACGAACCAACTTGCCAAAACATTATACTTTGCAAGGAGACTGGAAGAGTGAGAAAATCGAACGGACAATATCCAAGAAGCTGTCGCTTTTGACCTCCAGACTTCTCTTCCTTGATGTCCGCATTGCTAACACAGCCACAAACCACCTTAACCATGGAAAAATTATAGCATAATTATAACTGTTAATAAGGTTTAATGTTTTGTCTTATTCTTATGATTGCGCTAGCAGCAGACTGCACAAGCGGCAGACTACGCATGCACATGTTTTTACTCGCAATTACACTTCAATTAGCCACTGAGCCTTATTCTAAAACTCATGAGAAAAGATTGATAAAAAGATATCGTTACTATCATGCTTTTGAAAATAGAAACAAAGATAAAAATATAGTGCTTAAAAACGAGGACACATCCTCAGAATGGTCGGATTGAGGTTGCAGACAACAGCGTTTAGATTTTGAAGAGCGACCTCTGTGTCAATAACTAGATGAGAAAATTGTCAGTGTTTGGATGGAAAGATATTATAATACTACAACACGCCCTTATTAATACAATGAATTGCTATCATTTTGATAGCGAATGCCACGCACACAAAATGCCATTGAAGTCCACCTTTTGACATGTTTAACAGGAAATCTATCCCTACCTGGGTCTGACGACTTGAATTTGCACTTACTTTTATTTTTTCTTCGTACTACTTACCATGAATAAATACTATTATTGATCATTTAAACGTCGAATGTACATCTTTAGACAGAAACAGATTCTTCAATGTTATTGATCGGCGCGACACTAAAGGGTGAGCTTATATAACATTAGGAGATTCATGGTGTATCTGCGTATTTAGTGTTTAGTCATTTTATTTTAAATTCCTTACTCTTTACATATTCTTGTTAGCAGCGTTCCTCTTTCTATGGAAGGCCATCTTCAATGTTAGACAATTCCAAAATCATACAGAATTGCATTCATGTTATCACCACATTGAGAAAAACCATTTTTTCAGTAATAGAAAATAACATTCAGTAAAAGCTGGATGACTAAAGAAAGGTTAAGCAAAATAACTTACATATAAAAACATGTCAACAAGCATCCATTTTTTCCTAACGCCAAACTGACTTCAGTTCCGCATTTTGAACTTTTAGAAACACCTTTAATCAATCCTTTGTTTCTTAGATGCCGTCTCTCGAATCATAGTTTATTACTAGAGATGAACACCGAACAAGATAGGTCATATTCGCTTGGTAAGTAGAATCACATTTATCATCTATCAGGTTTCACGAACCAATTTTCCAAAATTTCTTTTCCGAGGATGCGTTAATATGAGTGACACAAAAGCGAATAATAACATGAGTCTAACATATGATTTGTACAATACCCAAGCACCTACCGTTTCTCCATCTTTCAACTCGTCTTTCAGAATATTGTGGCTGCTCATTAATATGTTGGCATCGCCAGCGTCCATATTAACAACCTGCATCGTAAAATTAATGCAGGAGTATTAATAATGCTAATAAAAGTTAAGTAGCGTGTGTCTTATTTTATACAGATTTTTTATGTCTCTCTGTCTATAGTGTTTAATCCTTCCATTTCAAAATCCCTTTTCTCTTAACGTATTTTTGTTGGCAGTGAAATTTACATTTTTCATCATAATATTTAAATTATGGTAATCATATCTGCCGTTTTCAGTCATATCCTCGTGAAACGTGATTTCTCAAACGCGAGACGACTTCAGAAAGGGGAAAGAGATATGTTTATTTGTTTGCATTTTTTGATCTTTTCACAAACGGTACAGGCCCGTTTTGAAATCTTTAAAAACAAGCTCGTATTCATTCCTAAATTGCTTCATGTCAAAACCAGGATTTGATAACTTTAGAAAAATACCTTATTGTATAAGTTTTCCAACGACTCCTTGGTCACTAATGTGTCAATCTTCACGAGATAAGTAAGAAGCAACTCCACAAAATCTGCCTTGTTTTGTATTAAAGCCTTAACCATGGTGTCATTCAGGCAGCTGATGTTTTGCTGGAATATGGAGATAAGTTCCGGTTACATAGTTAATATAAATTAGTCTCTGTAATGGTATGAACAAAAATGCTGCACAACAAGTGTGGTTCTATATCCATCTATGTTGACATCGGAACTGAACAGCCTTCTTTAATAATTACACACAAATCTCTTGCTGAGAACTGTACATGTGCAAAATTAAGGAGCATCAAAGGCAAATGCAATGCCTTATGACGATAAATCTGCGTTGAAGCGTTTATTTGTATACTGAGAAACAATTTATGAGCAAATGTAAAGCAATGGCTCAAAAAGACAAAAGTTTTCTAAAAGTGTATAAGAGATATTCTACTCTCCTTTTTCTATTGTATCTTATTAACTGCCGATTTGGAATTCACTGCAACTGAAATCGCTTAATACCTTGTCCAAATATATGTATTGACATAATTATACACTGTGAACATATAACGCAATATCACCGAGCGAGTCCTTAATTGATAATTAGTTAGTCTTCTGTGAGAAAATCATAACATTTTAACAGCAGTGGGCGTTGATGGCGCCACAATGGGGAAATAATTACAATACTCATACCTGCCAATAAAACAGCTTGTCGGGCTTTAAAATCTCATCTTTGGCGATATCACACCTATTCAATGAAAATGCCAAATCTAACTGCATTTCGTCAGGCAAAGCTTGAAATAAGAATAATACAAAACATGTTATATTACATAATGTGTAAATGTGATAAAAGGTTTCAAATTTGTCGATAAAATAAAACTCTACTTACAAAGGCGTTTAAATTATGTATTTATTTGTGACACCTCTTGATGTGGAAATTCTCTTTAGACCGCACTTTTATGGTCTTTATTGAACTACTTCACTAACTATTGGTCATTTTCCTTCGTTCGTTCAATTCTGTCAATGCAAAAAGTAGCTACAACTTACCTGGTAAAACGGCCTTTAGGATAGCGCTGTCGATATCCTTCAAATTTGCATCGTCCATTTGAAATACGGTTATCTGAAAGGATATGGGCAGTAATTACGCATGGTTGTATTACTAATAAAAATATCATCGATGCTTGTGGAAGAGATATTTTTAGGACTAGTCTGTGTGATAAAGGAGCTTATAGAGGGGTTTGATCTATAATATCATTTCTAAGATATGGAAATGGATTGTTGAAAACAATTCTCTATAAGCAATGGTGATTGAATTCGATTTGTCTGTTTCGTTGCCACTCTACTTCTATGTCAACAGCCTTTGTTACACTGCCTGGCACTTTTATTGCACACTATCAACGAGTGAGTTGAAGATATAAAAAGTCACAGGGTCGTTAAAGAGCTTGAAAGTTGCTGTAAAAAATACAAAATTAAGCACTGTTTGCCTAATTATTGTATCATTTGATAGCAATTTAAGATAGCGCCCTGAACATTGCTACAGCTAAATTTTCAAAGCTATTCAAAATATCAACATTTATACATTTCAACGGATCTTGCCATCAGTTGTGTTAATAGGTGCCTTGATAACATGTAGAAAGCAAAGTGGCTTTTAATTTGACGTTTTGTCAGAACAGCATACCAGTTTTCTTCTCCGAGGATCACAAATTTCTTCCAACCAAGTAACACCATCGTTCACTAATTTGCTCTCGGTAACACCCAGTATATTTTTGATGTCCTTTCTCAAACAATCAACAGAATCTCTAAAGGAAAGGAAGTGAATGTTGTTTAAGTCTTTTATAATCTTAGAAAATTTCGGTCATTCAGAGGTTTGGACTTTTTGTAATCTTTGTAAATATAATAAGAGTACCTAACACATTCTTATTTATTTTCAAAACGTATTAAAAATAAAAAAAGACAGTTGTATTGAGAATAATGTCAACTGTATTTAAGTAAACAAAAGTACATTATTCAGTGTATATAATATTAGCAAAATACACACCCGCTTCGTCTAAACTCATTACATATAGGAAGTCAGATTCTCACAATATTATTTAATTACAAAAATCATTGTGATACGAACATGTTGCTTTGTAAAACCATAAATCTAACACGATCTCATTTGAAGACAATGGTATCTTATTGATTTTATTGGCTTGTTGTGTAAAATTCTTACTTGACATTGAATTCGTTGTTATCCATTAGCCGTAAAGCCTTAACGATAATATCAGCAGCTCTACCGCTTCCACCAACAATAACTACAGGTATGGCATCACCTTTTTGACCTGCGTTAACCTCGTTTTGCACAAGAGCTAGGTGTACGGTTTCTATTGTTCCATAGCCACCTTCCACAACCACCAACACAACCGGTATTATAGCATTTTCTTTTCCGGAGCTTTTGGTATCTGCAATACAAATTTCATTAACATTTGGCCGCTTAAGTGGCATACAAATGTTAGATTCTTGTTTTCGAGTAAAACAATTTGTTTTTGGCAATATCATATTGCTGTACAGAGATATTTAAAGTTCGCCATTCAATACTGCAGGCTACAGCCAATATTCATGAATCTGACATATTTGTGACCACAACACCACAAGATGTGTGATGATGAAAAGTAGTCGTGGCAAGTGTTGGAAAAGTTATTGTATTAGAATAGTGGAAACCTTTTTAATTTGCACGGTGTATGTAGCCATGGGTGACACTTTATATCCAGTTTGATAAAAACCGACTGAATGAACAAACAAGATATAGTTTTATATAAGATATTGTTTTAAGAAAATTAATCCAAACAAAATACCACTTAACACGCGCACTGGACAAAATGCTTGATATACGTCAGTATATTTACGTATATTGACATACATGGAACACAATATTAATTGCATACGTAACGTCTATCTTTGTATATGGAACATTACAATACGTTGATATGCGTAGCGTATATCTATGCTGATCATGATTAGATATAATGCAGATCTTTGCACACCAAATGTACACTGTAATTATGCATTTTTTAGTATACGTACGTGTATACTTAACGTATTTGACACGTGTACAGAATCAACACATGTGTATATGTTGTTGTATATCAAGCATTTTGCCCAATGTCGGGCGTCACAAAACTCTACAACTCATAATTGAAGAAATCCTGTGGATTTTCTTCAAATGTGTTAGTATCTTATTAGCTATCTCTCACTGGATAAAAACATATTCATTATAGTCGTCTTCTAGAAATTTAAAGTAGAAAAGTATTTCCCTCCATTTCTACTGATAAATTAAGTATTCTGGACCTTTACCGATATTTCCAAGCTCATTGCCGCCATTTTCTTTTATGTATTGTTCGAGCTCAGCCCGAAATTGAATATCGGTCGAATCAGACGCCTTGGCTTCATCAACTAATATAAAATGTGTGTGGTTACAATCTAGTGCTGGCATGAATCCATCACCATCTTCCTTTTCAAGGTCATTGATACTGTATTTGGCAGGCCAAAAGCCCTGCTTTGACTGTGTGTCATCCTGAGAAGACAAATTCATTCAATTTATAATATTTTTGTAGTGGCTAATTCCTCTACAATACCTGAGCATTAGAAATATATTGCATAGACAAGGCAGATGCTTTCCTTTACGATGCATATCCTGCCATGTCCCTACCTTGTTACAGGCAGGTGACTTAGCAACAAGTATCAGCAAGATTGTTAAACGTATGAAAAAAACTGCCAAATGTGCTACAAACGTTTGCAATGCAAAATTGCCGCCATTACGTTGCTTAAAAATGTAAAATTACGATAAATTCTGGTAGTTTGCAATAGTTTTTTAATAGACTAACAAGACAAAAACTTCCCAATTACACATAAAGCAAAATGCATGAAACACTTTTACTTGATTTTTCAGAGTAGAACCTGAAGCAGTTTTTTTTACAATCAGGAAAAGACAAAACAACACAAAACAAAACGAGGAAACTACATCGAACATTATTGGCACTTGTAGCGAATTGTACCCCTCTGAAACGACTCAGCTTTGTTTGAAATATATGGATGGAACTTACTGACGAGTTTGTCAGAGCTGCTCTATTGTTATAACATTCCAGGTGGCGATGCCAAAGCCACTACCTTCTTCTCTGTTGTCAGTTGACTTTCTTCCATAATCGCTTTGCCAATCTTTTTGATCACTCCCGCCGCAGTACCACCGGTTATGATCCAAGCATCTAATCAACAGAATAACGGTGATGATAACATTTATCATGACTACAAAAAGGGAGGTTTCAAACAAAATATCTATCACATGTCGCTGTTCGGGTTTCGTACGTGCTCTAGCCATACAAATTAAACCATGACATAACCTATGGATTAACCGACATTGCAACCTTCAGACAGGAAGCATACTCTGTTGGTCCCGGATAAAAATACAATGCTATTTGAGGAATAACTGTAACACTGAAACAATGACCGACAAGCTGTTCTTCGGAGACTCACTGAGAAAGTAATATTTAGTTGTCCTGATACATTATCTATCACAAAGGAAACCAGATATGAACTGAATATGCTCACGTGTTTTACAACAGGTTAATTAATAGTAGTACGCTTCAAAGAAAATGAGATATATGTTATCACTATATGTAACCGGTTTTTTCAACTTCGCACAGCACATTCAGAGTTTAATCACTAATTACAGAACTTCATTTAATATGCAATGAGCTTTTAATTAACTTGACACTGCTCAATGCTTTATGGGACAATTAGATATCCATCAGATCAACATTTGTAGCACGTTTTATTTAATTTAATGCTGTAATTTTAGAGTAATGCCACTAATTACAAAGTTCATTAAATATGCAAATAAACTCTAAATTAACTTGACACTGTTCAATGATTCATAGCACAATTAAATATTTATCAAATCAATATCTGTAGCACGTTTCACAAAATTTTGGTGCCGAAAATTCAGAGTTATATACCTAATTACAAAGTTTATTAATATGCAAACGAACCCCTAATTAACTTTACACTACTAAATTCTTTACAACACAGTTAGATATCTGTCGTATCAGTATGTGCAGCAGTTTTGATCACATTTGATGCAGTTATTTCGGAGAATATGACTAATTATAAGACTTCATGAAATATGCAAATGAGCTAATTATTAACTTAACACTGCTCAATGCTTCTCAGTACAATTGGATATTTATCAGATCAACATCTGTAGCAAGTTTCATCAAATTGAACGCTGTAATTTCGGAGTAATATCACTGATTGCAAAGTTCAATAAATATGCAAATGAACCCTCAGTAACTTCACAACAACTAAATGCTCTACACCACAATTAGATATCTGTCGGATCAGTATCTGCAGCAGATTTCATCACATTTGGTGCAGTTATTTTGGAGTTATATCACTAATTACAAAACTTCATAAAATATGCAAATGACCTATCTGTTAACTTGACACTGCCAAATGCTTCTCAGTACAATTAGATATTATCAAAACAATATCTGTGCCCAATTTCACTGACTTGGGTGCCATAATTTCAGAGTTATATACCTGATTACAAAGTTCATTAAATATGAAAATGAACCTTAATTAATTTCACACTACTAAATGCTTTACACTACAGTTAAAATATGCAAATGAGCTATTTGTTAACTTCACACTGCCTAATGCTTCTAAGTATAATTAGATATATATCAGATCAATATTTGTTGCAAGTATCATCAAGTTTGGTGCAGGAATTTCAGAGTTATGACACTAATAACAAAAGTTCATTAAATATGCAAATGAGAAGATAATTGACATGACACTCACAGTATCATCACAATGTTCTTAGATTGTCATCTGTGAAAAGTTTCATGAAATTTTGTGCAGTATTTAAGCAATAACCCCCGCCGCAGGAGGGTATACACGAGATTTGGGTACAATGCGCGACATATAGCACGAGCCGATAGGCGAGTCCTATATGGAGCGAATTGTACCCGACTGCGGAGGGGGTTATTGCTATTATATTATATCAACTTGTGTGTCTTTGTTGTCTTGCTCCGGTATTTTCGTCAGTTTCAGCCCTAAATGCAGAAAACGGACGTACAAGAGATCGAACTTCGGAAATTCAGCGCCCGAGACTGAGCATTTTTATAAGTTTGGATTATGTTGACAACACACGAACACAATATCCTACGATAACATACGCATTATGTTCATCAAAATTTCATTAAAACTTACATGCAACGCGAACTGCTGCAGACACAGAAATGATGGGTCAAGAGTTCAAAGCATAAGAAAAAGTAACAATTTTTTCGTAAATTTACATAAAGACAATAGCGCTGGCTTTTTTAGGCGTACTGAAAATAGATTTGTCTTATTCACTGTCAGTCCGGTGTGCGCCAACCGCCGTAACATTCAGACAGAAGACGTGGTGCAGCTGCAGTGACGTTACAGGTTCTATTTTTGATGGATATTTTGGATGGATTTGACGGATAATTTGTACCAGAAAAAGTGCAGTTTTGAAATAATCCAGACATGGATTACGGCAACTGTTATGAACACTTGAGCAGAGTGTGTTGCCGGATTAAGTGAGAGCTGGACGCTGACACAGTGATTTTCGTCGCAGTCGCCAGGGATGATCGCATTGTTATTTTGAACTTCTTGGGCTACATCGTTAGAACACCCTGGTCTGTTACAGCCCAAACTTTCGGAAGGAATATCTCACGTACCGTTACTGTGAGCAAGTTTCAATTTATTTGTGTATGAACGAATAGTAGCTTCATTTTAAAGAGCGGCATTACGCGTCTCGACTCCTGCTGAATCAAGCAAACTCACAGTGCACTGTTACCCTATACCATATACAATTTTGTACATCATCATACCCGAATAAATGTGTTGCTTCGGAGATTTCTTTCGTCATCGACCTCCGCTTATTTTCACCAAGAGGTGAGTTACAGACCCATACTTTATCTCTGTATCGAAATTCGAACTCGGTCTTTGAAACATAGCGGACTGTTTCGGATTAAGTTCAGAGCTACACCGTTCAAATGCACCGACTGGGCAATTTTCAAAATGCTGGTTTAGGGGCCCGTTTTACCACTGCTATCAGTGCTAAAACAGTATTTTAGCATCGGTAGAGTAAGCTCTCGTCCAATCAGAATGGCGCATGGTAGCATGATATAATATAATTCTTGATATATGTCTACACTATCAATACCGTCTCCATAGGGAAACCATTGTACGGAAAAAATGATATTGCATAACTTCATTAATATGCAAGCCACACTAACCAAAATCTAATCAGTTCTTGCAAGTAGCATATGGTACCTGTGTACCAAATCTGACTTGAATCTGTTCAGGCGTTTTTGAGTTATCGTGTAAACAGAAAGACAGACACACACACACACACACACACACTAACATACACACACACTGACAGACAGACAGACATCGCTATGACATTAGCCCACGTGTTTACACACGTGAGCTAATAAAAAAGAAATACTTCACCACCGATTACTTTGACTACCCTTACAAGCGACATCTTATGAAGAAAGCGGCTAACCTGTGCTAATAGCAGCTTTGAACAATCCTTGGTTGAACAGTATCTTTAATCTACCTTCATTCCACCCGACGAAGTATTTTGCGCCTCCAGTGAGAGAAATAATCATTTTCGGTTTGGGAATTTTCCATTCCTTAACCATAAGCTCCCAGATAATTTTAACCGATGTGTCTTCAGTCACACGGATGTACTGTAAAAACAATCACGTATAATCGATCTTGTAAAGTTTCTGCAGTATTTATTACATTCAAGAAATGACATGTAGAAATAACGAGTTCATTCTCATTTGTGTTCATTCATAGATCATTTTATGGTGTAATTACGCTATTATTAAATGTTTGAACGCGTATAAAATATCTATTAATAACGAAATTTTCAATTAGATTAATGCATTATTTTCACCTTGTGTACAAACCCCTGTATTAAACGACTCTAATTATCGTATTTACGTGCAGTATATTTCAAAAACATAAAAAGGATATATGAAAAGAGGTTAGGGTAAGAGATATTCAGTAATTTGAACTGCTCTGTTCCTTTTAGAGCGTAAAAAACGTTACCTTTAGAAAGAAAAATCCGATTTCCCGACTCCGGAAAAAAACACGAAGGAACTCTGGCGATAAAACATTGAAGATTGGTTTCATCGACAAAATAGTTTAAATTTCAGTAAGTCCTCGACAATTTAATGATATGATAATTGAAAGGATAATGGACAAATGATGTAGATTTAAGCCTGATTTAGGATACACTCATTTTCAATAGATAGCGAGGTCATGATTTAAGATAGAGGATTATCACTTTCAAACAAACGTTTAATTTTAATATTTCAAACTCCTTGACTGCTAGTCTACATCAATTCTTTGACACGGAAAATTTAATACGAAGACTTAATGTCATTCACAACAATTAAACAATCAGAACAACTTACTGGTGCTCTCTTGTTTTCAAACTGGTCGAACCCTTCAAATTCGATCTCTCCGAACGAACTCGCGTCTTCTTTACCATCGGCCGTCCTTTGCTTTATACCATTATCTTTGATAATTTTGCAATTTTCTTCAGTGACAACAACAAAAAACTGACATAAATATTCTACGTTAGGTGTATTAGGAATCAGTGAACAATGATGGAAGCCAGTACATTGAGCTTTACAGTAGCATTTAATGTTTAAAGTGTGTGCTCCACTTCAATCCGAAATATTCATACATAGAATTTAATGTTTATGAATTTTCTTTAAACTCAGAACATTGTGATCAAAAATTGATCTTTCAGTGAAACATGGGTCCATTAGGCGCGATGATTTAATTGCGGCAAATATAGGTAAGAGTGCAAATTCAACGATGATAGGCGATTTTAAATGAATGCGCCTATCAATGAGTGCCATGTACGGTACGCTGAGATGTATATTGGCGCTGAAACGTTCTCAAACATTTGCATGTCTGAATTCGTCGTCCTTATCCTTAAAAAAATGTACTTAGTCATAATACGGTTTTAAAGTGCAATTATATGTAGGAATTTAATGTTTGAATTAAACTTATAATGTTGATGCGCTATCATAGAAAATTGTGACTATTGTAGCAATATGAAACAAGCTATCTGTGCTTTTATAATTGTTTGGAAATCGATAAAAAATGTACAACATTAGAATATGGATGTTATAAGTGCTTATTTGAGCAAATAATCATCTTGGAATTTCATCCAAAAACTTTAATTAACTCTTTTCTGCTCGTGTAGGGGTAAACTGTCTACCTTTTCCCCTAACAATTTAGTATATCTGTGCATCTATATGTGCATGTTGGTGAATGTGGATTTTTCGGCTCTAATAACTTTCTACTGTAATAACTTATTATACAACTACAAGACCACTACAAAAGAATTAAAAGTTAAAAATTTTATTCCGTTTTTTAGCCTATTATGATTCATTTAAGTGACGGAATTATTTATTGTAAAAATGTGATCTCTTTTTGCATACAATTTATTATTAGTAATGATTAAAAAGTATTCTTTGACAGTTCAAAGGACAAAAAAGAGACATCATATATCGTGTAAAACATTTTATCAGTCCTGACTGTGACACGCACGGGGAAGGTTACTGGCACATGTAAATCGGGGAGGGTCATATATTGTCTTCCAAACAATTTGGAATGGCCCCTTTTTAATGCAGCGTCATTAAAAAACATAAAACAAAAAAACTGGCCCTTTCCCTTGTGACATTTCTGTCTAGTCCCTTATATTGCATTAGTATTTTGCTGCCGTTCAATAGGGTGCCGTCATTATTAACGGCCTTTTGGGTAGGAAGAATGTGAGGAGGGGTTACTAAAATTGGGAGCTACAGGCGGGATCGCTCAAAATTAGGAGAGAAAGAAGATGGGTACTCAATTGTTGGTGCAAAATTATTGGAACATTTCTCAGATTGCACCAATTTACACTTCAATTTCTCTCAATGTTCGATGCGAGAGGGGAGACACCCCCATTTTGCTCTCTCCCCTTTGGGTGTTCTAACAGTTTTACTTAGTAACAATACAAATTGAAAACACTGTTCATATTGCAACAGACTGTACAATTGGTTACACTAATTTCTCGAATTTGTCCACGCAAGAGAGAGTTCAACCTCCTTTGAGACTTTTCTCCTAAGCCTCCCGTGTGTTTTCCCCTGTACTTTCAAATTCTGCCCTGTTAGATACCTTGGTGAGATCTCTGTCATAATACTCATCTAAAGTAAAAAAATACTACATGGTTTGATACTGGTTATAGCGTGAGCTTTTATATCTACATTTATTGTGACGTTGTACTTTATTTTGTTAATTTTACCTGTTTTAGCCGTCATGAGATAACCGATGATGATGTAGCAGGGTAGATTCTGGATATGAACGGTTTTTACTATAGCCGACTTTTTGTAAATTTGACAACTGCATATCTTAACATTTAACTTATCTAAAGGGGGATCAGTTAAAATGTCTGTGTAGTAGATGGGGGTTCAAATACGTTACGTGAGTGAATTTTACTTTTTGTTAAGCAACCTGTACTGTGTTACCGCCTGCCAAGATTTATATATATACTATATATATATATATATATATATATATATATATATATATATTATATATATAATATATAAGTGATTTACGATCAAAACATATGCGTGAAGCATGAAAAAAAAATCTTGGCAGGCGGGTAACACAGTACAGGTTGCTTAACAAAAAGTAAAATTCACTCACGTAACGTATTTGAACCCCCATCTACTACACAGACATTTTAACTGATCCCCCTTTAGATAAGTAAATGTTAAGATATGCAGTTGTCAAATTTACAAAAAGTCGGCTATAGTAAAAACCGTTCATATCCAGAATCTACCCTGCTACATCATCATCGGTTATCTCATGACGGCTAAAACAGGTAAAATTAACAAAATAAAGTACAACGTCACAATAAATGTAGATATAAAAGCTCACGCTATAACCAGTATCAAACCATGTAGTATTTTTTTACTTTAGATGAGTATTATGACAGAGATCTCACCAAGGTATCTAACAGGGCAGAATTTGAAAGTACAGGGGAAAACACACGGGAGGCTTAGGAGAAAAGTCTCAAAGGAGGTTGAACTCTCTCTTGCGTGGACAAATTCGAGAAATTAGTGTAACCAATTGTACAGTCTGTTGCAATATGAACAGTGTTTTCAATTTGTATTGTTACTAAGTAAAACTGTTAGAACACCCAAGGGGGAGAGAGCAAAATGGGGGTGTCTCCCCTCTCGCATCGAACATTGAGAGAAATTGAAGTGTAAATTGGTGCAATCTGAGAAATGTTCCAATTAATTTTGCACCAACAATTGAGTACCCATCTTCTTTCTCTCCTAATTTTGAGCGATCCCGCCTGTAGCTCCCAATTTTAGTAACCCCTCCTCACATTCTTCCTACCCAAAAGGCCGTTAATAATGACGGCACCCTTATTGAACGGCAGCAAAATACTATATATTGCTTTTATTCATCCATGGTGTGATTTCACTCCTTAGTCCAATTTCTATCCAACCCCTTGGTATGAGATCATCAAGCACAAAATCATTATGTACTGTAGGCTCATTTCAGATTAACAAGTATTAGACAACTGCGTTTTCAGAATTTTTATCCCGATATAGCGTTATTAGACTAATTTAGCAAAACAAAAAGGAGAGTGCTCAGAAACTAAGGAGAAATCGATGCAGTCAAGGTTTCTCCTTAGTATGAACGACATCAGAAAGAAATAGCAAGATGGCCACAGAGGGCGTCTATTTGCATAAGATGTCCACTTAATTTGCTAGGTTCCACTAGGTGAAACATGTGTATTATGTCTGTTTTATCTTGTACAGCAATACTACCGTACGACATTAATATGGTGCAAAAATGATGCAGAAATGACAATTTCTTGAATGATTTGAACTTTGGAAAATATCGGCATCATGAATGAAAAGATAAAGCACATTCCCTCGGATATGATCATGAGTTGTAATACAACGCCAATATATATATTTTATATGCCTACCTTTTGGTACGGCTTTAGACGGGGTTCTTCACCCGTCTGTTCCGGTATTAATGGACACATTTCTACTAGTCCCTCTTGATCCGTTACACCATTTGTAATCCCAATACTTTGTGCCATGATTGTTTCTGACTGTTCAACGCCGTAATATCGCAGGCCTCTCTCGTGTGTACTTGTGAATTTATTTGTACATTCGAGATCACCCGACCGACTCTGAAATTAAGAATGTTCAATTTGACATGACATCACTTAATTTCAAGGAATACCTTATTCTTTAAAAAAAATTTTTACCGCTAATTCTTGCGTAACAAATGTAAAATTGTGGTCGTTTTTTCTTTGAAGTCTAACATATATTGCATGAGGAAACTTTACAGTATGGTATATACCTGTCAAGTTAAGCTATGGCAATCTGCTCTGCGTAACTGACATCCTGTAAATTCAAAGTGAAATACTGCTTACCAAGCTTGTTTTAGGATATCATTGATGAAAATAAGACAAGTTGGTTCAAATCAAAGACCAATATATATATAACGCCGCTATTAATATTCATAAGTGCATGATATTACATGTCCCCATGTTCCCTATATGTACTATCTTCATAACCTGAGGAGAATCTGAGTAGCAACCGTTTTAGAAAGTGTCTCCTTACACCTTAAAACATATAAGATTTTACTCTAGGGTAGCATATTTCCTCTTCATCACCACTATAATTTACTTAAATGTCAAGAGATTACCAATATTGATTCCTAAATTTGAGTTTATTATTGCCCTGAAAAGGAGTCAGCCCACGGTTTGCATGTGAGATGTCTCTAAGTCAGACGAAAATAAATCACAAAAATGCGAAGCAATCATTCATTATCACAGAAAGAATGTATAGAGTTAATCACACTGTAGTTTCACTAGTATGATGGACAAATTGGTATAACAGTAACTTGCAGACTGACTGATGATCATGTTTTTATGCTAAATTTAGGGTCTAAAACATAAGTATAAACATAAGTATAACCTTAACGGCTTATGCTTATATTAATTAAATATCTTATACCAGCAATCTCCAAATAAAGTCTACCACGCTCAACTAATAATACTCAGCCAAAACCAATCGTATATTGCGCATAACCTGGGGAAAAATTTGCACCTAACATTCTGATTGAAATGCATACGCTTGAGCCAACCTCAATGCAACTCTCCCGAACCTCAATGCAACTCTTGTGAAATGCATACGCTTTGAGCCAACCTCAATGCAACTCTCCCGAACCTCAATGCAATTCTCGTGAAACGCATACGCTTTGAGTCAACCTCAATGCAACTCTCCGAGCCCCAAAGCAACTCTCCCGAACCTCAATGCAACTCTCGTGAAATGCATACGCTTTGAGCCAACCTCAATGCAACTCTCCCGAACCCCAAAGCAACTCTCCCGAACCTCAATGCAACTCTCGTTGAATGCACTTGCTTTGAGCAAACCTCAATGCAACTCTCGTGAAATGCATATGCTTTACGCAGCAACTCATTTGAATCGACTCCCTGGATTCCCTTTGAAGCTCTATTCTTTAAAACGACACTCATTTCGTCTCGCTCTTTAACTCATCTTTGACCTGGTTGCATTCTAGTCGGGGCAGAGTTCGTGGATGGGGCAGTTTATTCGGGCAAATATTTTGTGAATTGGGTCCACGGCATGTGAGTGGGATTCTATAATTGCATTTTACTCTAATTTTACTTCAAATTGACTGTCCCAGAATATGGTTCACAAATGATCAACCATAATTAAAGTGACTAACTTTGCCCGAACAATATGAAATGTCACAAACGCGTCACACCAAGTAATATGACGTTATATTTAGGTATTATCTGTTTTTGAGCTTTTGACCTCGCTCAAGGAGGTCAGGCGAGGTCGTATGGAAAAACGATATGTCGGTTTTCATGCAGGCGACGAGTCGCCTGTCGCTTGGATGAGTTGCCTAGTTTACGCACTGTTACCTGAGGAAAATTTAACCTCTTCTCATGTTCAGAACAATGATTGTGTTTTCGCCCATCGATCGTAGCTTGTTAGTACAAGTAGCTTTCAAAATTCAGACAGTAAACGATACATACTAGAAACACAGTCCTTTTGCGCAGGTAGGAAGACTGTACAATAAATTGCAAAAAATTCCAAAATAATAAATAATAAATAAATAAATAAATAAATAAATAAATAAATAAATAAATAAATAAAAAAAATAAAAATAAAAAATAAAAATTAATAATTAAAAAAATAAAAAAAACTCCGAACTTTCTTAAATTTTCTTGCCCGTTGTCGTTTTAAGATTTTAAAATGTATTTCAATAGACCAAATTCGTGTTTAGCGTCAATTGTTTTCTCAAAGACGGAAAATCTACGCTTTAGTTTTGGAGGTGGATAAAATCACTGATAACATTGAACTTTTTCATTTTGTTTTGTTCAAGACATCGATATATTTCTCTAAAAACATTCAGGATGAAATCAACACCGTGTTCATGACAAAAAGTAACAAGACAGGTAACGCACAACTTCTTTTTTATTAAAAAAATATGTTTTGCCTGTATAAACGTCAGTGGCTGCGTTTATGTTATTGTGCAGCTAGCACACAGAGTCCACTCTAACTATATTCCCGCTAATATGGTTTGTGCGTGTCTAAATTCTCACGAATTCAAAGCTAAATTTTCAAGTTTGTACACAAGGAGGCGTTACCACCCTCCAAACTACAGCATGTTTGCATAGCTCCACTTCATGTCACAAGTTATCCCTTTTTCCCGTGTCGATTTATTGTTAATTTTGAAATTTCATATACTGGTTTAAGCCTATTGCTGTTTCGCTGTGCGGTTAAATTTTTGTCTTTATATATCCACCAGATAATTACTGATAATGTATCCAAATACCCCGTATTGTGGCCTGTTCTAGCGCAGTTTTCTACATCTATAATTTCCCTGGCATTGTCAAAATTATAACACAAAAATAATGTACCCCTCTCGACCCACATCGACCAAGTAAACTTTGCACCTCGTAATGATCTAGGCTTCGTTTTGTACATTATTTGTACATCCTTTCGTCCCTTACGGGCCTGGAGAGCCCGGAAGACGTTACTCCGTAAATATAGAATTATGAAAAATTGTTAGAAAAAACTAATTATCACCTTTTATATGTACTGGCATTAAATCGAGACGTGTAGTTTCATTAATTTAGGGGAAGGCCCAGCGGTTTGAGGAGAGTCACCATTTCCAACGGAGCCAGTTTATGACTGGCACCACCCTACCCCTGTTAAAGTGTTAATTCTGTCCCGGCCTTATGTTACCCGAACCCTCAAAGCATGCTCATGAAGCTATCTCGACATGATAAACATGTCTCTATAAGAATTTTAGAAATTGTACTTTATTAACTCTATCTGTTAAGTTGCTTGGTAGGAATTCGTTTAATTCGACGATTTGAAATATTGATTTGTTTTTCCGAGTAACAATGACTTGTTGTGTTCGAGTCATAATGCGGTTTGCCACGTCCACGGGAACGTTTTGATAATGGGCCGCCACAAGACACGGTCAGTTCTTCAAGCATACGACACATATCGTTTGCAAGTGTAACCCGTGATTATTTTGATATTGATTTCCATATTGCTGTATAGTGTAACTTGCGAGTTTCCTTTATAGAGCGCGCTTTTTATTTTGTGTTTAATTTGTTACTATTAGTTGTACACAAAATATCAAATTTAAACTGGATAAAACAGTTTTTAGCAGTATATACACTGTATTTTACGTTAACCGTATTCAGCAAAAACATTATACTTACCTGTCTGTAGTACGATTTTTGAAGCAGTGAAAACCGGATTTTAATAGGTTAGAGTCAGTAGTACCTTTCGTAACATAAACAGTTAGGAATTCATTTAAGTATTCCGGATGCAGTGTTTGTGAAGCGCAGTGTTTTAAAATGGCGCGAGTGAAAGGGTTATTTCATGTACCATTGTTTCCATTGTAAACTGTCAAAATGACACACTGTTTCTGCATTGTACTCTCTGTTTGATATGAGTATTCAGGAACATCTATTTGTTTGCATTTTCACTAAGTTTAGAAAACGTTTGGAGAACCCATTTAGCGTATGAATTTCAAAGAGTTCTTTGGTTTTCCAAATTATACGGACTATATTGACCATGGTCGTTGGGCAGTGCTGTTTTGATGTGCAGATCATGTAAACTTGTCCGTAGTTGTTTGTACTCTGAATGTGGCGACAGTGTGATTTTGACTGTACAGAGATGCTATGGTGAGGACTTTTGAAACTGCAACTTCAGTCGATTGTTGGTAACGTGTTCAACATTTGAACGATGAAGTTTGGTGAGCTGTAGTGTCTGTTTAGTCAAGTTATGTCAAGTTTTGGAACACTAGTCGTGATTTAGGTCGAGTCGTCATTTGCTATGCATGGAACGCCATACTGAGAAGCCATTCTTGTGTCAAGACAGACAACGAACTGTTTCTCGTCGCTAGAAACTGTGAGCATTTGTGTTACATTTTTTTACTGTACTATGAGATGCTGTACATCTTAAGCCGGAACTATTACAGTTTCTGTAAGAAAGTTTCTGCAGAATTACTCTGTACTCGAACATTTTCTGAGACTGCATTTGCCGTGTAGAGTTATAAGATTCATCGTCGCTGTCATCTGTATGATGCACTAGACTTTACGTGAACAGAGTGCCAGACTTTGTGCACTAAGTTTTGTGCAATAAGAGTCATGTGTAAACAGAACTAGTCTATTACTGATATCGTGAGAGCTCTTGAAAGAAGTACGAGCAGTTAGTACCGTTCCGTACATTCCATTGGCACTGAATAGTGTTCGTAGAGCCGTGCGCGCCATCTTAAACAACGTACAGACAACGTTTGGTCAACGGTGGATTGAGGCCATGCAGATTAAGATAAATTTTATGTAACTTCATTATGTAAACGTGGCTTTCATTTGAAAGACATTTTCGAGTGTATGTAGTACAAAGTAAACGTCTCAATTTATTGGTGAATAATTTATTTATGTGATATACAGTTTTTAGTATATGTTGCTGAGCAAATGTAGTTTCACTATGTGTACTTTAATCACAAGGAATTGAAAACCTACCAGTGTTTATTTACAGAAACGATACTTTTGAACCTTTTTTGTAACGGAGCGGTGCACACCATTGTATGAAACTATTGTGAACGGTATATGAAAATAATATATAGTCATTTTTATTTTCACAGTATTGGTTGTATCGAGTGTTTTGTTACTGTATGCGTGCTCTTCTGACATTAAAAACATGGCGCCGCAATGCTATCTGGGACTCACGTAAACAATGATTTGTGATAGCCAAGGAAGTTTATGGTTTTGGCTAGTCTGGCATTTGCAAAGTATAAAATTTTAGTTTATGTCAAATTTGAGATGCTTATTATTCTTGGGCTACACAAGGAACCGAGCAACAGATTGCTGAACGACTTGCCGGCTGTAATTGTTCCAGACTGCGTTGCCTACCGCGTTGCTCATCGTCACGCTAAAAGAGAATGTCCTCGACGAGTTGCAGTGGGGCTGGCTCAAAGTAAACGCATTTCATGAGAGTTGGACTGAGGTTGGCTCAAAGCCAATGCATTTCGCGAGAGTTGTATTGAGGTTGGCTCAAAGCCAATGCAATTCACTTATAATGTCAGGTGTTAATGTTGGCACTGATTCTGCGCCATAAATCGTACCTTAATAACAAAAATACTGCAACCTGGATCCCCATAACATTACAGCTCTCCAAAAAATTCAACAAAAAATGTGAACTAAAATAACCATTGATTGTGCAATTCTGTACATACAAAGACATATGCCTACAAGAATAGTACTATCATAATTTCAAAATATGTTCACCTCATTACGCTAAAAATATGCAGTTGTCAGTATAAATTCATCAATTATTGGCAGATATTTGAACAGTTCTGAACAGAGTGTTAAACTGCAAAGGTGTGTCTTTTATCATCACAGTCTTTCCAACAAAGAATAATAATCACAGTCTTTCCAACAAAGAATAATAATAAGGGATGAATCTGAAAGTCAAGAGGCGAGAGTTTAAGTTAAGAGTACTAGAAGGGTAGTCCAAGATTACATGAAGTGATGATGTTCTCACGAGGCCACGATAAACATATTATGACAATGTATGAAGAATGTTGGTAACTTCAAAAGCAGATGTAAAAATACCTTGAGGTTGGATCAAAGCCATTCAATTTGACGAATTTGACCTCGTTCGTTGTTTATGTAGCGATACTTAATTGTTGTCTATCTCTGGCTATGCGGTTTGTGTTTACATTGAATTCGTAACTGTGTGGATGATACAGATTATGGCTTTGTACTATTAGTTCTTCTGGTTCTGGTAACGTTGAATCTTAAGAGTCAACGGTAAACCATGCCATAAGCATCCTTGCTTCAAAAGCAAAGCGCCCCATGAGATATTACAATTTTGAATTTCGAGATGGTTATCTTTCGTCTGTTATGTATGTGCACAATTGTGGAAGACACTCGTGTCACATTGAAAGTACTACCACAAAACAACAAAAGCTAGGGTGACGTCTAATCAGTTATGAGCCATGATAGACGGCGATCAGTTACAACCAAATATGGTGACATACAAGACATCAATTCTGATTTTCTGTACATGTGATTGTAAAAAGGGGAATTTTGTTTTGACCTATTTCATGTCAACTGTTGTTAGAATTCAAAGTTGCAGAAAGAGACTGAGGTATCAGTTCGACCAAAAAAAAATTCAAAAACCTTGCATCGATTCCTAGTGAGGAAAGCATGCTTTATTCTAGAGAGATCACATTTAACCTACGCTGCCACGGTTGAATGCAAATATTCAAGTAAGGGCAGGCTGCATTTTGAAATATACTTCCAATGACTACAGGCAATTGTGCGATAAGGGTCTGGCAAAATATCTTGGAATATTATATATAATATTGTCAGAGGTTTGCATCTTGTTGACCGTGACTGCGTTTCTGCTACGAAATTATGAAAGGTACTCAAATAGATTTGTAAGGATATCAAAGATTCTCGATGCCGTTTGTTTCTCGAGTGCGCATAATGAATGCGGTACTGAATACATCTAAATATATTAGTAATTTGTGTAAACTTCAATATTGTCAAGTTAAAACCTTAGTCAATGGGGAAAGGTTGAAATAGCTTTGCATACCTTTCAAAGTCAGTCGGCAAGCAATCCGCAACTCCTATCTGTCGATGTTCACTCAGACTTGTGTAACCAATGACGCCAATACACTATGTTGTTCTACCAATCCTATGTTCCATCCCTACACGGCGTCTCTTAAGTATATACTGAGATCATTCACATGCAAATGATGCGATTATGAAACCATCCTTCTTGACCAAAGGGCAACACCCTTCATTAATCACCATTAGAGCTCATTTACAATGACGCCATATAAATAGTTTTCTTTTTTCTGGCACATCGCCACACTGTGTGAAAGGCAGTTCATTTTAGTAACTATAAGTATTTTTGAAATATATTCGAGCCCGTATCACATAATTATCTTCCTTTATGCTTTACTACCCTTTTCTTAAGGTGGCTTTGCACATGTACGTAGTGGATATGCTTCATTATAAGACAATTAAGAAGCATATGTCTTTAGAAAATGTTTCTCATTACAAACAAAAAAGACAATTAAAATAAAAACGAAAAGTCTTGATTACAATTATCGATTGCACACATACCTATGAATTGCGTACCATAGGTCCGAAGCTGGGTTTACTGTTTCCATGTAACTTAAGTAACAAAAACATCTCGGGCTTCTTTGACCTATGCTCCATGTGCTTGCTTGGTTGAAATTGTAAAAGTACTGAGTGAATAGACATACAAATAGGGCTACGTTCAGAATCACTGTACATGGCGTATAGAGGACCAATATTGATTCGTAAATAATGGAGAGAGGTGACGATTTTCCTGCACTTGTGCTATAGTGATTAATTTTCACCGCCTTCATCTGGGAAATCAAGACCAATGTCAGGCTAGCCATCATTGACATTCATGATCTTTGCACCTGTGCAGCCTGTTCTGCCCTGGTACTGGTTCCAGTCTTACCCACTGTTAGTTCTCAGCGTGGCACATTTTGAAACCAACAAGTCGGTTTGTAGTAACAGTTATTGTAGGAATTCGCCCATTGACCAGTTGAAGAATTGAAAGAGGTCACTTGGCACAACATGAACTTAGAGGCAAACAACTTTTTTGTGTCTTATTGCTAGCGACCAAGAGAAGTACAAGATTATAACGTTTGTATCATTCACAGGTGTTTATTCACATCTGCAATTTGTTTTGTGTATCAACTGTTGCCCT
Organism: Ptychodera flava; assembly: GCF_041260155.1. Taxonomy (NCBI): domain Eukaryota; kingdom Metazoa; phylum Hemichordata; class Enteropneusta; family Ptychoderidae; genus Ptychodera; species Ptychodera flava. The sequence goes on from NC_091930.1 coordinate 5,032,938, forward strand.
AAGCATTGTAACTTTTAGATGCAATTGAATTCCTAAAAAGTCCAGCTTTTCCTTGGTGGTGGAAGAAAATCATGTTCTCCCCTGCCTCATTAAATTGGGTTTTGAAATGTACATCTGATCAATTCTGCTACGTTTGTGGGAATATCACAGGATAGAATTTTTTGCTGCTCCTGGTACCAACTTAAATCAAAAGGGGTATAAGATCATTGTGTACCTCGCAGGCAAAGTGGATGAGTCTTATGGCTCACTGTCACCTAGCGAATACTTCACTGTCAAATCCGCCCTGTCAAATCCCCTCCCTAAAAAGAGTAGTTTTAATAACAGAGCTAACCTGTTACAATTATTCTGACTGGGATCTCGTCACACGCTGTAGAGTTCATGAAACAGTCGTACTCACATACACATTTTCGCATAGTACACAAACTTTATCAAAGCAATTGATACGTCGCTTGACTGTGCATAAGACAATTAACGCTGCTGTACATCAGCTGTATTTCAAACTTATTTTCAGTATGTTAGTGTCGAAATATGTAATCTCTACGGTTATTCTAGTCAAATTTTTGTGCCCTTTATTATCTTTTACAGATTGGATTTAGCTCTATATTCAAATTTGCTCCTGGTCTAAAATCACTTATCAAGTTTATAATATGTAGAAAAAACAACAACAACATTTGTCACAAATAAGTGGTTGCTGTTAGTTATTGACCTTGACCAACTCCTTATTGTACCTATTTACTAACTTTAGTACTTGTGTTTTGGCCACCCCTTCAGCTATATATTTTATCGAAATATACACATTCGTCAGATAAGTCACATGGAGAGGACGGAGGTCAACGGTTGTAGGGAGATAAATATCACTGACATTAATGATCTTGAAGTCAACATGCATTTTAAAGGTGAGGGGAAAAAGCAAGTGTAATAATCATAACCGTGGTGCTCGGAGACAAAGTGTGAATTTTTCCTTTTATATGTTTTCCTGTGTATGTTTACAATTTATTATCCCTTTTTCGGCCAGTTAACATTGATATATACGATAGCATAGGTATTTTACATTGGTTGAAGCGTTGAATACTATTTACTCTAGTCTAGGACACGTACCTTTAATTCCGTTTTAGCCAAATACTCATATTGAGGTAAATTATCAGTATTTACTATTTTGCTGTGAACAATGGTTGAACAGAAAGTAGTGTGTATTAAGCGTTAACGAATCTCTCTGGGGAAACCTAATACAATCCATATCAATGTCCTCTAATGGCTTTTGAAGTGTTTATGTTAAGAACAGGAAAGCAAACAACAGCTAAAAGATCCTTACGAAATGCCATAAAGGGGACATTGATATGGATTGTATTTGATTCCCCGCACAGATTCTGTAACACCATGCCAGTGAGACGATAGTGCAGCAGTTACGCAATTCTAACATTTCAGGTCCTTTTGATATATCTGGTAATGCTGAAATGTTTTCAGATCTTGTTCGTTTACGAGGCCACGCACTCATTTTCACTGAAAGAAATCTCGGTCCTGTTATGGTGCTCTAAGTTCCACGCTGTTCAAAACTGACGATTAAGTATCCCAAAAGGCACCATAGAGTTAAATTAATTAAAAGCACGTAATCAGATATGTCATAAGTAGCAAATACTAGTAGACTTGAATAAACTTATAGCTCTTTACATATGCTGTCGTCTTGAAATATAAACGGATTATAGCTCCTGACCACAATCATTGCTGGACAATCTGTATTCATACAAAACATTTGTATAATTACAGGTAGAATTGTAGAATTGGATTCAAATTTAAATGAGACGACACAAGTTAAATCATTGCTGATAATATTAACAATGATGTTCTAAACCTGAACACTATGTGTTAACAACGATCTCCTTCAAGTGTTCAAAAACTCAGCATCACAGATATTTTACAATACTGTGAAACATTTAACAGTCTTTTGTGTTTTTTACTTTACAATGGCTATATTAAATTTACTATTGCTTCACTGTCCGGTAAACGTACATGGATTTTGGTGTAACGAATTTCACACTAAGTGAAAAATATCTCCGGCCTACAATTGCTGAAAGCATATTTTTTCTAAAAAAGGAAGTATACAAAATAATTTTACGCGTTTATTACGGGTTGAAAGTTTAAAGATTAGAAAAGAAAATCAGAAAACCACCATGAACGTTTTAATTTTAACATCGGCGTGCAAGAGGCGTTCTACTTCTAAACACTTGGTGTTCAATTTTGGTGCCTTTTCCTATCCCATGATGCATCAAACGGACGTTGCGACATTTTTCTTGTAAGCGCACCCTGAAGTCGTGATCGTGCGGAAGCAAGACCGAAAGGGTAAGTTTCCTCTCCAAAATAGGAAAAGGTATTAGATTTTTGAAGCATCTATATTATCGTTCTTTGAAATTAATTGTATTGTACCTTGTAATAGCTTAACTACGTGAAGAAACCTTTAATTCTGTCAGTAGCTGCTATACAAAAAACTAGCTGTGACTACGCAGTGGTACTTTTGGCCATAGCCTATCGATCGATCTCACTCGGGTCAAGGGTCATCGGAACACAACTGTAGCGATAACCCTTGACCTGAGCGCGATCGATACGCCTTGCATAGTACCGCTGCGTAATCACAGCACATGTCTTTTAGTAAACGCAATAGCATGTAAAACATCAGTTAAACATCGTGGAGTATACAATGTATTGTTTCAGCGTATGAGAGTTTGGCTTTTTTATTTTAATCAGTTGATGATAAGAAGCAGCAAATATTTTGTAACAGTATTGAAGAGAGGCACTGTATATGAACGTCTTCCCTTTTCCTGAAACTAATCAGCCCCTTGTTTTTCATTTAAAGTTTCATCTCGCCATATTACCTATTGTTGCATTTTTTCAGGATGTAAAAAGTTGAATTTAACTGAAAATCGAAGAGTTGTTATAGAAGCTGGTGGTACAGATAACGAAGAAGATGAGTCTACAGGTAGCTGTCTGGAAACAAGCTTGAGAACCTCAGTTCACCTCTAATGTAGATTAAAACTTCCAAGGGTCAGTAACTGAATTTTGATAATTTCTGTATTTGTGTTCTGAATTAATCTAAGCTTTGGTAGCATGCTATGATCATCTAAATTTTGTCGGAGAATAAGCTTTTACAGACGTGTAGTCTCCCTTATTTAAATTAAGCTGAAAGCAACAGACCATTCAGAGTAAAAATGTCCACTCTAAATTACTGATTTTTCTGAAATTTTCACTCTGAATTTTCTGTCACTTTCTGCTTCAATTTTTCATCCCCCCTTGCATCTGATGAAGGAGACTTCACGTCTTTGAAAGCTTATGCCCTTGTAACATTTAGTTGATCATAGCCTGCTACCAAACCGTAGATTATTTTGTATTGTAGCTCAACACGTCTCTTGTACTTAGCAACTGGTTTTTAGCTTTGCTGTCAGCTAAATAGGTGGATGTGTAGCAACCAAAGGTTTTTCTTCCAAACAGCCTGTACGAATCCTTTAATATTTGGATTACAGGTCCCAAGGGATTACCTTAATCAGATATGTTCAAATTATGATGAAATATTTAAAATTTATATTTTTGAGGCTAATTTTGCTATTTTTTGGCAAAAATCTTCTTCTCTTTTACTGACGTCTTCAATATTTGGTAAACATGTCCCAAAAATGACCTTAGTCAAATTTGTGCTAGTTGTGATGAAATATTCAAATTTTTATATTTCATGGCAATTTTTGTCATTTTTGGTCAAAAAATCTTTAAAAACTCTTTTTCAAAACTGCTAATCGAACAGCTTTGATATTTAGGACATAGATCTCTATTGATAGTCTTTTTCAGATTGTTCAAATTATGCAGAAATTTGCAACTTTGTATTTTTAGGACATTAAAGACATTTCAGACATTTTTAAGACATTAGGGATTACCAGAATGTGACATATTCAAGTTATGATGAAATGTACATGTTTTTCATTTTAAGGGTGATTTTTACCATTTTTGGTAAAAATTTGTATAAATATTAATAGCAGGGTATACCAGAATTTGAAAGGTCTTTACGAAATTCAATATGTTTTAAATTTCTGAGAAGTATATTTTTGAAATGTCACCCATTTATGTCAGGGTTTATTTAAAGATATTACAAACAAACATACCTTTTTGTTTATGAAGGACTTTGTTGGACAAAGAAATAGGTTTTACCCTGCCAAGGACCCACTTTCCCCACTTTCTGCATGTTGTGCCTTACTGTGACACTTTGACAACTTGACATGTTGTGTTTACTTTAGTGTGGACAACTATGTACCATGTGCATTAGAGAAGCCTTGACTAACTTTTTTCCTTCAACATTTACAATTGTCTATACAAGAGGAAATGTCTTTAAGAAACCATCTTACAAAAATGGATTATGCATTTCATACATGTACGTCTTTTCAACACAATAAGTATGCCAAATTTTGAGCTTTTTCAGATGATTTTTGTACATTTTAAACAAGTATGAACATAAAACGTAATCCACAATATGGTGATTTTTATTGCTTATGTTTTTGATAGGAAGGTGTTAACACTTTTGGTTTTTTCCTCTGACAAACTTTACATACAAAGTTGCATGTTTATTTGCCCATTTTACAGTAAATTATTGTATTTTAAATGTTTCGTGTATTTTTAGAATAAAATAATTTTACTGGATATCAATGGTCTGTAATGTTATTTCAAGGCTTGAACACCCCGTGAACGCCCAAAATTAAAGGTGTTCAACAAGCGCGCATCATGTGTTCTAGCCTTTAACACGCTTATCGTTGAACGGCGTCCATGCGTTCAAAAAGTGTTACAGCCCTTTGAACGCGTAAAAGCGTTCAATTTTTTGAACACATTTCCTGTGCAACGTGTGTTCAGATATGGAACACCATGGTGTTCAATATAATGTCTGATGAACACATAGCGTTCAAAATCTGCACACGTGTGTTCAAAAATTGAACGTTGGTTGAACACGTAGTGTTAAATTTCTGAACGTCTGGACGCGTTCAAAAAGTGTTACAAAAAGGCGTTTAATTGGTGTTCTATCCTTGAACACTTAACTTTACAGTGCGTGTAGAAGCGGTCCTTGAAGTCTGCTATACGTGAGCACCGTGCTGAGTCATGAATGACCTCGATTGATGTCTGCGTCACAGGGACTGTCCGTCTGAACACAAGCACGGTTACTCTACCCAGACAAAGCGACTGTGACTTTACCCTTGCCCATGCAGTAACACGTAAAAGTGAATCCAACGCTGACGATAACAAAAATCAGTCACATACTACCACTGACACGAATAATAACACAGACGATATTTGTGTCATGACAACCATGCTAGTTTACTTTCATTGGTCAGATAAGTCTCATGATGAGGCTGAGGTCGACGAGGAGCCATAGAAGACAGCAAAGGCCTCACATTGCGTTCATGAACGGTAAGCTATATGTCGGCAATAAAGGGTTTTGATATCAAACAATGCCACTAAGAGGCAAACCGAACTTGAGGGCGTTAATATTGTAACCGTAGAGCTGAAAGACTCATCTACACATCTTTTATTAAAGCAATTTGTGTTTAATGTTTTATATTACTATTTCTTCCACATTCAACTGAGCTTCCCCAATGGCGAACGTTGTACACGCAGGGTGGAAGCATTGAGATTTACGAACGTATGTAGGACGGGAACCTGTTTCCGTTTTAAGCCACAAGCACAGTTGCATATCATATTTTTATCAATTGGTACATTATTTTTCGCTTTGGAGTGTGTTTGGTAGCCTCTATTAGGGGTCATTATCATACGCAGCAGCTAGTATTACAACTATCAGTCTGAACTCACCATGTATTTGGTTTCAATGTGTGTAACAGTAACAAATCCCCAGGTAGCAAGGAGTGAGTATGTTTTTAGGCTTAGATCAGTTATTGGCTGTTTAATCGTTCAGCCCCATACATACGATTTCATAAATGCATGCATCGGCTTGTAAGAGCATGTCTGTAAGATCTGAACTCGATATTTAATGACCTGACAAATGAGGTTACTGGTCTGCAGGACAGGTGTACGGGTTGTTGCAACAAACTGTGAATATCCAGCGCGTGCAACAGTAAGAATAGCTGGTCCATGTCTCATTAAAAAATTCAATTTTTTTTTTGGTTCAGAGATATTGTACATCTGACTTTTCGCCATACATCTATCAATGACATGCAAAAATTCCAATGCCTGTATTACACTGTAGAGTATAGGGCTGAGTCACAAAACGGGTTGTAGAGACGATATAACAAAGAGGAACATAAACCCGCCAAGCAGGTTGCACTATATCCAGTAATATCTTCAATTTACACGTCAGCATAGACCCGATTGTCTTACAGCTGCACTGTGCCATCTTTGCTGACACAGATAAATTCAGTGTTTTATGATAAGGGACTGCACCGTGGTCTGTCGTTTTATATTGTGCCGAAAGTGCAGCCATCGATTTGCCTCAACTTGAAGTTTGCACAAGACGGTCAACATCGGCTCGCAAACACAGGAGTGCATTATATTACCGACCAGTCACACTTTTTGATGTAAACGTACAAAAATGTGGCACACATCCGTACCTAAAATGTGTTTACCACAGCCTGTAAATTCGGGTATTCGTCGTTGTTTTGATTTTCAATTTGCGAGTTGCTCTCAGGTTACTCTTCGTTTGAAGATAATTTGCATTGAGGCGACTTAAGGTGTAAGTGCTGACCTGTTGCAAAAGTCAAATTGACATTCTTACCGCACACTTGAATCAAAATGTAAAAATGAAAAGTGGCTGCAGATTTAATAGATTTCAAATCACTTCATAGCCTGTCCCGTTGACATGTTTTCAGGGATTGTTAGCTTGGCATTCAGTAATGCTCCTCGGGCATTGAACAGCTAATAGGACTACCAAGTTGTTATACTTCTTTTTTTATCTACAGCCTGTTGCAGCTCATTTTAAACTCCTTGAGTATGAAATTTTCTACAGCCTTATTTTATCGAAAAAATATAGTTACCGCACAGAATTAACACGGGTTGGCAGCCATTCTAATTTTCAAATATTGATAAATGTTAGGTATTTGTTTCTCTAGATCTACTACCAAACTTACTAGTAGCACTGTACCCCTGATTTTTTTCTTGAGTCTTCAAGTAGGTGGTTGAAGTTTTACGGAGGAAAGTTTGAGCTAAAGTGAAAGTCTTTCAATTTTGAGGCACACATAGAATTAGGCTATGCCGTACCGCGATGCTCCCCGTTTAAGCCTTTTCAAGCCAAGTGGTTAAGGGCTTGCGTTATTGCAATTGAACTCTTGAACACCAGATATCTAACGCAGATAAAAGGAAGTCATTTGGATCTTTGATCATAAGATAGCTCTGCTTCATAATGACATGAAAGGTTCGTAATGATTTGCTTGATTGTTGATTTTTTCGAGCCAAATACATAAGATTGCAGATGATGGACCTATGCCTGCAAAGATTATTCAGCGCCCAGACCTCCGCCCAATCAGCACGATCACTAACTTCTTCTTCCCACGTGACTTTACTTTCCTCTGCGTAACGTTTTTCTGCATGTGCTTTCCACATCCCAAATCAGGGAAAAGTTTTAATGTTCAAAATTTATATCCTGGTTCCTTGTAATAATTAAATGCCACTTCCGAGGAAGGAATATTTCTTATGCTTTGAAATTTGATATGACGCGTCCTTATAATAGTATCATTATTACTAAGATTTTATCGAAGTCAAGTGAAATATGTAACATTGTTTTCCGAATATTTCAAATATTTTATGAAAAATGAAAGAAATCACACGCCACAGCATTGCTTACGGTGTCATCAAGCACTTGACGTGATGTTTTACATAGAGGGCATAATATATCATGTACTCATTATTCATAAAATTGCCATTATATCATACTAGTATATAGATGTTGCAAATACAGTGATCTGGTTGGTTGAGACTGGAAAATGACTGTTCTATCTCTGCAAGTTCTTATCTAGAGAAAATTTCCTTCCTAGCGTTTCAGGCCGGAATTTTAATATACTGTTATGATTAACAACACTAACTGCCTAGCAAAGTGCATACCAATCGGTAAAATATAGGCAGACCAGCGGGAAATAAAATGTTTGTTAAAAGCAGAGGATAAAAGCTGCAATAGTTAAAACAAATACAGTAAAATACTGACCGACCAGCGGGAAATAAAACACTTGCAAATCGCAGAGACAAAAACACACAGAAGTTACGACCCTTCATCAGTACTAAAACTCGCTGGAGAACGTGGAGACACAAGACATTAAAACAACTAATCAGACGACATAACGATCAAACGCATTAAAATATGTATTCATCTCCGTTGACGCCAGAGTGCCAGTTTAAAAATTGTAGCCTGTTCGATTTTATGGCGGGTAGAGTCAGTGGTGGAAATAATAGCAGACACTGCCATGTCAGACCGACCACGGTGGGGAGGTGTACAGAAATGTTTAGCCACCGGGTATGCAAGCTTGTTGTCGGTCACGGTGCGAAGGTGTTCAGCAAAGCGATCGCCTAGGCGACGCTTTGTTTCGCCAATATATAACATGCTGCAGCGTCTGCATTTGATGCAGTAAATGATATTAGCCGACGTGCATGTGAACACGCCGGAAACATTGACTCTACCACGCGGGCCCTGAATGACATTGGAAGTAAAAGTATGAGGGCAGGTATACTCTCGACGGCCACATGATGTTCCAGTTGTGCAGTCGCGATTAGGTAAACTGGAACTTACGAGCCGGTCTTTGATTTTTGAGTCACGTCGAAATGCCATGATGGGAGTGCCGAAAAACATGCTGTGTGTTAGGGGAGTTGGTTAAGATGGAAAACTTCTCAAAGGTGATTTTACGGATTCTATGGTTAGAAGGATGGTATGTTAATACAAGAGGAATGCGATCGCATTAAGAACGGGTAGTTGACTTTAACACATCCTTCTGTGTTAGTGATTCGACGTGATCTTTGGCTTTGTCCACAACAGAGCGGGGATAACCCCGAGCCGAGAGCCAAGTGCTAATAGTGACTAACTGCTGCTCAAAGTCCTTTTGGTCAGAGCAAATGCGCCGAGCGCGTAGAAACTGTGAAAAATGGAAGGGATTCCTTGCACCGACTGGGGTGAGATGAGCTGACAGAAACGTATGCATGAGAGTCTGTGGATTTATAATGTATCATGCCGGAAAATGCCGAGAGAGTTTGACCGGTTAAGAAGGGCTTGACTACGCAGTTTCTGCGTAGTGAAGCTTCATTACGTATTCATGGTGACCCCTGGCCAGCTGTCAATAACTTTGGGGGCTTTTGTCTTTTGGCCTGCTTTGCATATGCGTCGTGGACACGACCTGCCAATCATATAATATTTAAAGCCTTATTACTTAGCTCAATGATATAGCCTATTGTTATAAGGAATGGGTAAGGGTATCTTTTTAATAGGCTAAACCATGCGCCAAATAGCGTTAACAAGCTTTAGGGAGGGAGGGAGGGTCAGGCTAAATAAAGTACCTCCACAACCCCACGCCTACCCCCAAATGTACGCGCTTCTACCGTTGTCTCTGAGTCTCCTCCGTTATCGAGTGACAAACTAAGTGTACCAATTATGTTGCCCTATTTATACTCATGCATTATAAATATTTATGAGATGCGTAATGATATCGCTGCGTAATGAGGCTTTGAATAATATATTTAAAGCCTTATTACTTAGCTCAATGATATAGCCTATTGTTATAAGGAATGGGTAAGGGTATCTTTTTACCGTCCACATACTGCCTAAAGCGTAAAAATTCTACCTAAACCATAAAACACACAACCCATACCTAAATAAATCAAAAACCTTTATTCAAAATAATTCCCCCATTCCTCATAACAATAGAAACATTCCCAGCAATTAACATATGAGAACATCATTACATCCAAAGAATAAAAGTGATAACCATACACATTCAAACTGAAAAATGAAACAGGTTCATCTCTAAAATAATCACATTGATATTTAATGAAACTAATAGAAATTCATAGCAGTCTCCAGACACAAAATATCAGATGAACAAACAAGTGGCAAATATTCACCCTATACTACACGTACATTGTACAGTCAAATTACAAATCCAAATGTAACAGTTTTCACAGAAAAACCAGCTACTGATAAAAGGCTGGTCTACAAGAAGTTACAATATTCTCCAAATTTTCATATTTAAGAGTAATATCATCACGAGTATCAATAGCATCTATTAACCTAGAAGCAGGAGCCTCTGCTTTTCCAACCTTATGGAGCTGCATATAGTGGTTTGCAGTCTTTTCTGATCTCCAACCAACATGGTCCATGAGATCTGAGATCTGTGAACCTGCCAATGCTAAAATTATTGCACATGCACTCCTAAAGCTGTGAGGAGTTTCACCTTGGTCAATATTTAACACTTGCAAATATGTTTTCAGACGTTGGTAAATAGCTTGAGAGGATATGGGTTTGTGCACAACTTGACCACATGGGGTTGTTGGACGAAAAAGATAACCAAACCGTAAATCTATATCAAAACTTCTCGCTAACTTAATGTATTCCTCTATCGTACTCACGGCGCATAACGTCTTGTCATTACAACGCTTTATTGCGAATAAATTACTCTGTTCACCTCTTAAAGTTTTACCAAAAGTATGATTAAATATGAAACCAGAATTATCTGGCAACCTTACGATTTCCTGAGTTTTGATCTGGCCAAGATCTCCTGCCCTATCTCCGGACATCATTAATACCTTAAATATGGTAATATCTCTAGCATAGACGTATGCTTCAACACGTGAAGTGCTAGACACTAGTTTACTTAAAATGTAATCTAGAAGGATCCTTATCTTATTAGTAAAAATCGGCTTGGCCTGTTTAGGAGTTATATGTGCTTTGGCCTGCTCTTCACCGGATTTCTTAATATATCTGTCAACCAAGGTAGAAGCGATTGGGTTTGTCTTACATAAACCCAGATTTAGCATCACCCCATAAAAGGACTTTAATTTAGCAGCTATATTTTTTAAGGTGCCTAAACGTAGACGTTTAGGACATTCACACTGATCAAACTTTCTGGTAACACTACCCAGGACCGGACATGTATTTATATGAACCTGAGTTCGAGCATGTTTGTCTTTATGGATAAGAAATCTGACAATATCTACTGGCATCGCTTGAGTAAGGTCTTTAGGCTGAGGGAGTCCACTTAAGAAAGATTCCAGATTTTGTACCAATTTGTCTTTCTGGATTTCATAAGCTGATTTTGAACCCAGTAGTTCATTCATTCGAGCATCGATGATATCAAGATCAACCTGAGTGCGCCCTCTGTCGGACGGATAAGGAACTGAGCTGACTACTTTGGCTGAGCAAATATGGCACTGTTTTTTGTCCTCTTGACCAAGAGAATTGCAGAGTAACTGAGTACCACATAACCAACATTCCTAATGAAATATAAAATGTAGAAGTACACAACTTTAATCTTGAAACAGCTGTATTATTCAATAGATGGAGCTTTTAATAGTAATTGCCTAACTGCCAAAAGTTGCTGCAAATAACTTTCCTTTAGTTTTCGCGTGAACATAGCCATTTTTTGATGGGACAAGAATGAAATTATCCTCTCCTTTAGACGCAACTTGCACACAGACTGATCCATGTTTCTTAACTAATGGCCACCATAAAGGCGTAAAATTGTGGACTTCTAATAGAACAGTGGCTGATAAACCTTCCGAAATTACATGTCTCACCACTGGCAATTGCAAGCATACAGGGGGAAATATGAACACCTATCGGCTTCTTGAAACGTATGTGCAAAGAAATTGACCCCTTCACAATTAGGTTGGGGATAAGGAGCTACGAAACGAGACAATTTTGCGTTGGAACATATGGCCATCGCATCTACATCATATGGACCAAACTGATCATTTATTCTCTGCCAAGCCGTACTAGTAAGAGTGGTGTCATTTTCGTTTACATTTCTCGATACATAGTCAGCAAGATTGGCTGCTGATCTAACATGGGATAAATTCAACCATACATTTCGTTCTACAGCTACGTGAAATATGTTCTTGAGGATCTGATTGAGTTTTAATGACTTTGAACCAGGAAAACCATTATTCCACGCTTGTACTAATACAAGTGAATCTACAGCCACATCTAATCGTAGATTATCTATTTTATCTCCAAGAGCTAACAAAGTGCGGTGTAGAGCTTCTGCTTCTTTTACGTTTATAGACTCATTCCGGAATGAATCCTCCCAGAAATCGCTTATTTCAACTGACATACTCTCGTTAACGGTGGAATCGGGATGTAAAACAGCCCCCCATTTATAAGCGCTAGCATCTGTAAACAATTTAAGAGCATAGTGTCTTTCTTTAAGCCATTTGAACGGACCTGCATTAACAATTATGTTTTGCCATTCCCTTAGCTCTTCTGCTAACTCTTGCCTTATTGGAACAAGAAATGTTGCTTTTCCCTGAGCTTTTGACACCGATAGAGCCATTTGACGAATGTATAATCTTGCAGATGGAATTGCAAGCGCGAAAGACATACACTTCCCCATAACTTTTTGAATCAGAGGGAGAGGGACTGCCCGTTTACTAAGAATATCATTCGTTAATTCCAAAAATCTATCAATCTTAATCTGTGGAACAATAAACGCCTCTAAAGACGAGTCAACCTGCATACCTAACATAACTAAAGACTTAACGGGTGTTAGGATACTTTTCTGTAACGCTAAGAAATAACCCGCCAGTACACAAATAGAGGCTAATATAAAAGCCGAAGCTTCTGCGCGTTCAAAGGAGACAATTTCCTTTCTAACCGGGCGTGACATACCAGTAAAGGTCCCGCATGGCGATCGTCAATATATTGGATACATGGAACCCCAAGCTTTCTAGCATAACTAGTGACGGCGTAACCAACAGTATGATAAACATAAGCTGAAAGCTTCCACCCAAACGGCAAAGTATTACACACAAACCAACTCCCCCCCATTGAAAACCAAAGTATGTTCTATCCGGTTCATATACAAGAATGTGGTCATAACCACTTTTATCATCACACTTGACTTGATAGTCATCTTTGTGCAGGTAACGACTAACATCAACCAACTTGTCGAGCTTGAACGGAATATCTTGAATCCATAGATTTAAGTACCTCATGTCTATACACATCCTTGGCTTCTTGGGCTCAACAACAATTGGCATCACAACATGAGGAGGAGGATCACGACCGACAATACCCCAAACCGAAACAGCACCTGTTTTTTAATCGGTCAGCTATCGTCTTTGCTATAAATGGAGCAAAATCCTTGTTGCTAGGGGGATTGTTAAACTGTCTAGGAGGAGGCAGATCATGGAAAAACTGTTGTCCTTTAAAACCTCCTGAGAAATGGCGTAGATATGGAGACACTTTCACACCATTCGAAATCCAAGACATGATTTCATGTTTATTTACCAGATCCATCGTAAGCTCATTCCATGCATCTGGGTATTTGTGCAGCTCGCCAGCAATAAACTGATCTGGGTTTCTGAATGACATTTCACTAAGAGATACTTTTCTCAAACCATTGGAGACCAAAGATAACACTTCGAACATGTTACCATCAGGAGCCTGTCCGGGGGTGCCCCCAAGCGTTGTCCAATCATACGAAGTTTTTGGAAGTAGCTTGATATTGACAGGATTCTTTAACTCCCAAACTTGAACAATCTAATGAGGAACAAACAGAAAACTAGGGCTATAATATAAACCAACAGTGCATTCTAGATAACATAAGGGGACACCCCCGGACAGGACCATGCGAAAGGCCGGCCTGCAAAATGCAGAGGGCACAGAGAGTGGCCCCCCTATCCGGGAGTTTATTGAACTATGAAAAATGGACTGCTTTAACGGTGAGCACATTATAGGCAAGAATACCCAAGACAAAACAAACACATTCATCATGTTAAACCCTTGTTTTATTATGCAAACATCAAACGTTATGAGACAAAGCTTTTTTTTTTTTTTTTTTTTTTTTTTTTTTACACAGGCAAATTATCTTTTACACACTCATAACAATGACACTCTAAGTGAGAATCAAAATACATCTGAACTGGCCAATTCACAATTCTGTACAAGTCAGTCATTCCATCATAATTCAGACTGCTTCTTATCTGGACAATTTCTGGCTATATGACCTTTGTTTCCACAAACGTAACACTTAATGTCTCTTCCTGCCTTGAGGGCGTTGAAATTGATAAGGACGAGGATAACTGCGCGTGTTCTTTAGAAATTTGCCCACTTTTGACGCGATTTCTTCTTCCTCTTTGTTGCCAAGTAGAAGGAGGACTAACTTTCCCGCGTCACTCCCAAAATCATTACTCTCAAATTGTGCTAGCACAGCTCTGAAACGTTGAAGTTTCGAGTGATTCACCAAGGTAGCCCTATCTACCAACACTCTCAGGGCATTTATGATAGCGTATCTCGATGCGCCAGAATGTGCCACATCCATAACTTTTTGCAGAGCTTCATCGACATTCGCAGAGTCTGCCGCTTTCTGTAGCTTTTCCACTTTTTCTTCCAATTGTTTCAAAGCACACGCCACTGGCATCTGAAAAATAGTGCTTAAATTATTTCAACACGTGAGCAAGCATAACACTTCCTTTCATTTTAAAGTTATGCAATTACCCTTCTTAGCACCATTTTCACAAAACAAGACCACTTGTTGCATACCTCAGCGTATGCAAATTTTACAAAGCAAGACCACTTGTTGCATACCTCAACGTATGCAAAATTTTACAAAGCGAGACTACTTGTTGCATACCTCGACGTATGCAAAATTTTACAAAGCAAGACCACTTGTTGCATACCTCAACGTATGCAAATTTTCACGAAGCAAGACCACTTGTTGCATACCTCAGCGCATGCAAATTTTCACAAGCAAGACCACTTGTTGCATACCTCAGCGTATGCAAATTTTACACAGCAAGACCACATGTTGCATACCTCAGCGCATGCAAATTTTCACAAAGCAAGACCACTTGTTGCATACCTCAGCGTATGCAAATTTTCACAAAACAAGACCACTTGTTGCATACCTCGGCGTATGCAAATTTTCACAGAGCAAGATCACCTGTTGCATACCTCAACGTATGCAAATTTTACAAAGCAAGACCGCTAGTTGCGTCCCTCAACGTAAGCAAAATTAAAGTAAAAAAAAAAAGTAAAAATGGAGGGAAATAAAGATGGTGTCCCTGTAACGCTGAGCAAAAACCGTAACTTCGCACAGGTGAACAAAGACATAACTAAGGAAAGGGAAAAAACTACTAACAAAAGGTATAAAACGCTAATTTACAACACCTAAAAGCACATGTAACAAGCTGCTATATAACAACCACATGTATACAAAAAACAAAAGAGAAAAACTGAATGAAAAGGAAAAAGGAAAAAAAAAGAATACAACAAGACAGAATACAAAGGTATGCTACAAAAAAATTACTAACAAGAAAATAAAATAAAACAGGAGCTAAGGAGAATTTCAAAATCGAAAAATTTTCAAACTTATCGCACACACCAATGGAACAAAGAGAAAAAAAAATAAACAACGTACACAGAACGACTACGATCGAATTAAAAAACCAAACAGTTCAAAAACTGAAAACTCGTGTTCTCAACGAAGATAACAAATAACCGTGTCTCAACGCAACCCCAGAAACATTGAAACTTGACCGACCGCATATGCACGATAAAAAGGGGTAACTCGACAATCAGGCAATGTAAAACTTGAATAGAATGAAAGAAACACATGATATTGAGTCTCACCTGAGATTCAGACTCTTTAGAGGTTGTTTCAGTAACTACTACAGGTGTAGGAACTTGTGCGCTGGTAGAAGGGTTTTGAGCCGGAGTCCTCGCAGCACCAGGATTGTCTTGAGTCGATACCTGAGTAGCAGCATTACCAGAAATTGAAGGACGGGACACAGCCGAAGCAAAAGACCTGGTTGCATCTGCTACAGTGTTAGGACGATCCATTCTGTCGTGTTACTGTGGCTCCTCCGTTATCGAGTGACAAACTAAGTGTACCAATTATGTTGCCCTATTTATACTCATGCATTATAAATATTTATGAGATGCGTAATGATATCGCTGCGTAATGAGGCTTTGAATAACCCAGGTAGTCAATAAACTATTAATTGACTGTTTACCGACCCAATTAACACTATCCAGCAGTATCAGTCATATTTTAATCGCGTGGCCCGGGTGGGCACAACGTAGGAACGCGTGTATTTCTATGTGTACGTTTCACTTGTGGTGTTGTTTGTACCATCGTGTGTTTGAAGTCCTTGTTTCACCCACCGTCCCTCCGCCCACGGTGTTTCACCTACAGCATTACCTTCAAGGTGACAGGCTTACTATTAATGTTCAGTATCATTGCACCGAGTTCTGCCCACGGTGAAAACCACCTGTTTTGCCTACTAATTACTGCCCGTCGCTGCCCGTCCTGAATGTAGCCTATCTATAGCTACAGTAATCACATAAATCATTTATCAGTTTTGATATATACTCCTAAATTGTAAGTTTGATCAAAATCGAGACCACATTCAAGGGCTATGCAGACTGTCCATGTAAGCACACACAGTGACAAGAAGGCGGCAAACACCTACTCACCAGGCACATCGAATCGGCAAAAAGAAGCATAAAAAGCTAGGCTCATCGCCAAAACAAACGCGCCAAGCGCTAACAAAAACCCATACCAAGCGGCCCTTTTCAGGGCCACCAAATACTCCAAAAAGGGAACTACAAAAAAATACGATAAAATGACATAGAACACACAAACACTTAAAAGAAATAACAAAAATCGTACACATATCAAACAATTGAAACACAACATTAAATACAAAATAAACAATCACAGTAACGTAACAGAAAACATGGCCGTGGAAATAAATCAGCTATTTCCAAAGAAAAGCCGACAACAACATGAAATTCAACAACAACCTATCATCGCTCAAACTATGAAACTCCGAAAAATAGTACTAGGCAAAAGCCTTAAAATTCATTCGGACACCAACAAAACCAACAGAATAAAACCACCTCAGGATTTCAACAAATAAAGTCGTATAATGTGACTACGCTACATCGTGAGACACAAACAATCGCAACAACACCAATTCAAAGACAAGTCAAATTGGACTCCACGAACAACAAAAAACAAAAACTTGAAAGCTATCTGAAGCTTCTAAACTCGCACTTCTAGAGATACCCTTTCAAACAAGGAAATAAAACATGTCGCGTGCCAAAAGAATCGCGATAAACCAGCTTGCAAACATTGGACAAATTTTTTGGAAAATAACCCTTCGACAAGGGTCGGTTTTTCGTTATTGTCAACACAAACGATTACGTACGTACTCGAATGCGAAAGGCAATTACGTAACACTCAGTATTATACACAACAAGTCAGAACAAACAGTAAACAAAGTAAACGAACTATTAATTAAAATGTACGAGAACAAGCACATCAACCAGGATACTTGTAAGTATCTTGATCCAATAAACATAAAATCCGTACTCCGCAGTGGTACTTATTGCCTAAAATTCACAAACCTCCGCAAAAATCTAAAAGACACACCAGTCAAAACAAAATTTACCGAAGTAAAGAAATATAGAACAAACAAACCGAACCACCAAACGGACTCACAACGTGACCAAAATTAATATACTTGCCTCGCTAATCGGAAAGCAAGACCACGAAAATGCATTAAAATAA
Source organism: Ptychodera flava (assembly GCF_041260155.1). Lineage (NCBI taxonomy): Eukaryota > Metazoa > Hemichordata > Enteropneusta > Ptychoderidae > Ptychodera > Ptychodera flava. The sequence goes on from NC_091930.1 coordinate 5,050,679, forward strand.
ATTTTCACAAACACTAACTAAGGAAAGAATCTACACTGCGACTGATGAGAAACCACACTCGGGTTTCGAAACGCAAGCGTCAAAGGGCGACTCTATCAACTTTTGTAACAACATAGGTCCGGCTGCGTCTCGCCCTAAGCTTTCCCCACACAAACAAAACATTACCGTACACACTAATCCAAACTTCTCTACAAATATCCAAAGCGAAACAAACATTTCATTAACACAAACAATCGGATAAGAATGTAGGAACACATTTTCGAAACGAATCAAACACAAACTCGACACAAAAACATTTAGGATAGTTAGGTGGGGAGCCTGTTTCACATTTTTTACATCTCGCTATACTGTCTATGATTCTAAAAATAAAGTCATCTGCCACTTTTTCTGTATACGCGGTTTGGCAAAACTCATCTCTTCAATCGAAAATCGGGCGATTTCATGGTTCTTTGGGGCACTTAAGTGTACGTCGAGCTTAAGGAATGTAGTTACATTCGCGATGTTTTATTCGAAAATTATTTATTCCTTCAAGGGCAAATGCACATAATTTATGCTGTTGGAAATACTGGCCGCTCATAAACAAGACAATAAACTCAATATATGTGCATCTTTACTTATATTGTCAAAGTACCACCGACACCCACAAAAAACCAAATGGTTCAGTCCAGGTATTTGCAACTCTGCCATCCGACTGGTCAACAGGAAATCAACCATAGGTGTCTTTTGGC